>NC_062519.1:16265213-16330213 GCF_022655615.1 Tachysurus fulvidraco
AATAAAAAAATGTTAAAAAGGAGCAAAATGATAGATAGATGGGTGGATGGATGGATGGATGGATGGATGGATGGAAAGAACACATGAACTCAAAACAATCTCCATTTGACCTCAACAGAAACCCAATGCTGCATGAGTTCATCTACCAAGCGAGAAAATCGAGTCAAGATGAGAGAAGAACACGGGCCAAAACATGACTAATGTGAGAGGGAGGAAGGGGCGGGGCTTCAGAGGTGTCGGTTAATAGGAAAGAATTTAAAACCCTTACGGAGAAAAGTGAACTTCTGGATAAAGTTTCGCCTGAAGGAGAAAAGGTGTGCAAAGATCAGTCTTTTCTCTCTACGTTCATCTCTCCACTCGTACGTCTCTCACTCGTTTGTACCACAGCAGGAGAATGTGAACTGTACACAAATGGAGGTTGTGTAAATTCCAGTCAGAGGAGGGGAGATGGAAAATACACAGTGTTGTACAGGTTACTGAGAATCAGTCTGGCTTCCAGCATGAAGGCAAAGAGAAGGGACACCAAAAGGGAACACACACACACACACACACACACACACACACACACACACACACACACACACACACACACACACACACACACACACACACACACACACACACACACACACACACACACACACACACACACACACACACACACACACACACACACACAGAGAGAGATGTGGTTAAAGAGCAGATTCACCCATAACTGCTCCCAAATAAGAGTGGGTGTGGAACTGCATGTACAGACGACCTCACGATTATTCCCTCAGGGTCTTCCCAGATGACAACAGAGACTGGCGATGGCAAACAGCCACTGCACAACACACACAGCTGTAATATAATAATATAACAATATGTCCGGAAAACACAGATTGTCAAACCAGGAAAAATATTTCAGACATAAATCTGTGAAATTTCCCACACGACGAAATATCTGAACGTTTTGGACAACCTTAGAGAATGCGTCTCTGTATCAAAACGAAAAGCTCCTGCTTCGTGCAAAGCAGCTGCTTTAATTACCTCAGCATGTTTAGTTAGTGTCAATGCTTTTCTGAGTAAATACTGTCAGCTTCCTTTACTTCTGATCTCATTCTTGTGTTATTTCCTTAAAACGCACCTTTTATGACGGTGTTAAATCACATGCGCTTTGGTAGCTGGAAAAAGTCGCACAGCTTTTAAGAGCTACTCTAAATGTCCTGCACAGGAGGTTTAACGTCCCGGACAGCCCTGAGGAAAAGAATTACGGAAAATGTGGACCTGAGGTACAATTTGTTATCCTGAGAAGAGATGATGCATAGAAGTCAAGCACAGGCTTTCAGTCCAGGAAACTGTCTCGATTTGTGTTCGTTGTGTATGTAAAAATCTCCATCTCTCAAATCTCGGTGTTATTTCAGATGCAGCTCGAGTGTTTCGGTGCCTCTGGCCTGATCTCCAGCTGCTTGAAGCAGGGTTGGTTTAGCCGCAGATCGGCTTCAGAAGCTGGCCGTCGAGGGAGTTTTGTGACATGCTGCTGTAAACTCAGTGGGCTTTAAGTGGAGACAATGATATTTTTTTACACGACTGTAACAGCTGCAGCACACACACACACACACACACACACACAGAATGGACAGAGGAATTTTGACAGGACTGTGGACTGTGTGCTGTAGGTAGAGATCCTCCATCTGCAGTCCTTGTGTGAGTATGATTGTGCATGTCAACACTAATGCAAACAGTGTGTGTGAGATGGTGTGTGAGCATGTGTGTGAGCGTGTGTGTGACAGGCAGCCCACGCAGCCACCACCCAACTAAAATACTGTGTAGAACTCGTAGGATTTTGATGACGTTTAGCTTAAGTTTTTATCCTTCGAAAAAAGGTTAAGTAATCCTGTGTGTGTGTGTGTGTGTGTGTGTGTGTGTGTGTGTGTGTGTGTGTGTGTGTGTGTGTGTTTTATTGCATTTAGGTCAAAAATCTCACAAGCATAAAGATCTTAAATTGTCAGTGGTTGCAGTGGAGCTCAGTAGGAGGTGGTTATTTAATCTGTCACATAAATGACCACTGAATCCTGAGTTCTGACAGCTGAACTCACCAGTGAGCTAAACCCAGAGCCACAGGATTAAAAAAGAAGCGAGAATTTCTTAGACAGCGCTGATGCCCACGATCCGAGAGCAACATAGTTTTGAGGCGTGATGTGTTTTAATTCTGTCGAGGTCTGCTGAAGACCCTTGAGACCCATCGAGCCACAGATCTGACAGCACTGGTGAACTGGTCAGCGCTGAACCATTTACTACAAACCTTCAGCTTGGAAACGGACACGCTGTTGGGTAACAACTCAGAGAGAAGGGTAGGGAATGTCCAGTACACACACCGATACACACTAAAATGCTCCGATACACTCAAACACACCAATATACTCTCATACATTCCTAAACACTCTGATACACACCAATATACTCGGGTACACACTGATACACTCCAATACACACCAACACACTCCAATACACCAATATGATTTGAATGTGAAACTGCTTCGGTTTTCCTTTCAGCAGACGTATATTAAGAAGAAGTTGAAGTTCCATAAACTTGGCATGAAGAAGCCCAAGCAGTCACACAAATCTGGACTGATTACGCCACACGTCTGCTGCTACACAGGCAACACACAAGGCTTTTGTTAGTCAGTGTGTAATCAGTTCCCACAGAAGGAAGGAGCACATGCACCCTTGTTTACTCGTCCCTGCTCCATCGTCCCGAGGTCACAAGCTTCACATGCCAGCTACCGGCTCCACCCATCATACGACAGGAAATGGAGCGTTATCTTTCTGGCATGCCAACCAGATTGCTACACATCCTTATATCACACACACCCACCCACACACACACACACACACACCCGGTACTATACAAAAATGTGTGTTATTTACATTTACAGCATTTAGCAGACACCCTTATCCAGAGTGACACAACTGAGCAACTGAGGGTTAAGGGCCTTGCTCAAGGGCCCAGCAGTGACAGCTTGGTGGACCTGGGGTTCGACCCCATGACCTTCCGATCAGTAGCCCAACACCTTAACCACTGATACCATTATTATCAGTCACTCTGCTTCACTCAGCTACTGATGCTATCAGATACTACATGAACTTCCAAATGTAAAAAACAAAAAAGTCCACAAAACCTTTCCTTTCTATTAGATAGCACATCACACACACACACACACACACACACACACACACACACACACACACACACACACACACACACACACACACACGTCTCTGGACAATAAAATGAAATAACACACAGCGAACGCTCATAGAAGTTCTTCAGCTCACCGAGTGCATTTCTCTAGAGTTACTCGCTCTATTGACTACGTTCAAAACTAATTAGCTCTTAATTAACTTTAAATTAAAGTGACAGATCAGACCACCGATGAGCCCAAAGGATTTCAGAACAAAAAAAATTAGCAATAGGCACAAAAAAAAAAGGATTTTAAACTAGTGAGTTCAGAACCAATCACCAGCGAATTGACTCATTTTGACTCTTGATGCGAATCGGAGGAACAAGCAAGAGAACAGGGAAAACAAAACTGAATCAGATTCATCTAAAAGAATCAAATGAGTCGATTGGAGTTTCATTTAAAGAGCTTCAGATGTAACGTCATACAAAACACTTAGGTCAGTATGACTATTAATGGATGGATAAAGTATACAAGCTCACTCGAGTGTGTGTGTGTGTAAACATCACAAAATCGCTCGATATAAATAAACTGTTCCATAATCAATTAAAATCCTCCATTTGGAGCATCACATTGGAGATGTAGTTTGTCTTTAGGAAACGCAAAAAAAAAAGGTTGCAACCCAAAACAATTCAACCGATTCACTTCCTGCAGAATTCACTTCATGAGCGAAAGCATGTGTTCATGCGTGTAAGAACACAGAGAGGATTAAATGATATCTCTAACAGAGACGTTCCTGCGAGCCATAAAACCCATATTTATTTGTTCCTCTGGCAGAAACTGCAGGTCATGTTTACATTAAACAAAGAAGCCAAGGCATGTGAGAACACACACACACTCCTACATACACACACTTACAACCCTACTCACACACTCACACAAACCTTTCTACTTCCACTCACACACACACAGCCCTACTCCCACTCACACAGCCCTACTGCCCCCTCACACACACAGCCCTACTCCTACTTACACTCACACACACAGCCCTACTCCTACTTACACTCACACACACAGCCCTATTCCTACTTACACTCACACACACAGCCCTACTTACACTCACACACACAGCCCTATTCCTACTTACACTCACACACACAGCCCTACTTACACTCACACACACAGCCCTACTCCTACTTACACTCACACACACAGCCCTACTTACACTCACACACACAGCCCTATTCCTACTTACACTCACACACACAGCCCTACTCCTACTTACACTCACACACCCAGCCCTATTCCTACTTACACTCACACACCCAGCCCTACTCCTACTTACACTCACACACACAGCCCTACTCCTACTTACACTCACACACACAGCCCTACTTACACTCACACACACAGCCCTACTCCTACTTACACTCACACACACAGCCCTACTTACACTCACACACACAGCCCTACTTACACTCACACACACAGCCCTACTCCTACTTACACTCACACACCCAGCCCTATTCCTACTTACACTCACACACCCAGCCCTATTCCTACTTACACTCACACACACAGCCCTACTCCTACTTACACTCACACACACAGCCCTATTCCTACTTACACTCACACACACAGCCCTACTCCTACTTACACTCACACACACAGCCCTACTCCTACTTACACTCACACACACAGCCCTACTCCTACTTACACTCACACACACAGCCCTACTCCTACTTACACTCACACACACAGCCCTACTCCTACTTACACTCACACACCCAGCCCTATTCCTACTTACACTCACACACACAGCCCTACTCCTACTTACACACACACACACACAGCCCTATTCCTACTTACACACACACACACACACACACACACACACACACACACAGACCTACTCCCACTTACACACACACACACACACACACACACACACAGCCCTACTCCCACTTACACACACACACACACACACAGCCCTACTCCCACTTACACACACACGCACACACAGCCCTACTCCCACTTACACACACACCCAGCCCTATTCCTACTTACACTCACACACACAGCCCTATTCCTACTTACACTCACACACACAGCCCTATTCCTACTTACACACACACAGCCCTATTCCTACTTACACACACACACACACACACACACACAGCCCTACTCCCACTTACACACACACACACACACACACACACACACACACACACACACACACACACACACATACAGCCCTACTCCCACTTACACACACACACACACACACACACAGCCCTACTCCCACTTACACACACACACGCACACACAGCCCTACTCCCACTTACACACACACACAGCCCTATTCCTACTTACACTCACACACACAGCCCTTTTTCTACTTACACTCACACACACAGCCCTTTTCCTACTTACACTCACACACACAGCCCTATTCCTACTTACACACACACACACACACACACACACACACCACACACAGCCCTACTCCCACTTACACACACACACACACACACACACACACAGCCCTACTCCCACTTACACACACACACGCACACACACAGCCCTACTCCCACTTACACTCACACACACAGCCCTATTCCTACTTACACACACACACACACACACAGCCCTACTCCCACTTACACACACACACACACACAGCCCTACTCCCACTTACACACACACACACAGCCCTACTCCCACTTACACACACACACACAGCCCTACTCCCACTTACACACACACAGCCCTACTCCCACTTACACACACACACACACAGCCCTACTCCCACTTACACACACACACACAGCCCTACTCCCACTTACACACACACACACAGCCCTACTCCCACTTACACACACACACACACACAGCCCTACTCCCACTTACACACACACACAGCCCTACTCCCACTTACACACACACACACAGCCCTACTCCCACCTACACACACACACACAGCCCTACTCCCACTTACACACACACACACACAGCCCTACTCCCACTTACACACACACACACAGCCCTACTCCCACTTACACACACACACAGCCCTACTCCCACTTACACACACACACACAGCCCTACTCCCACTTACACACACACACACACAGCCCTACTCCCACCTACACACACAGCCCTACTCCCACCTACACACACACACACAGCCCTACTCCCACTTACACACACACACAGCCCTACTCCCACTTACACACACCCAGCCCTACTCCCACTTACACACACACACACACACACACACACACACACACACACACACACACACACACACACACACACACACACACACACACACACACAGCCCTACTCCCACTTACACATACACACAGCCCTGCTCCCACTTACACACACACAGCCCTACTCCCACTTACACACACACACACACACACACACACACACACACACACACACACACACACACACAGCCCTACTCCCACTTACATACACACACACACACAGCCCTACTCCCACTTACACACACACACACACACACACACAGCCCTACTCCCACTTACACACACACACACAGCCCTACTCCCACTTACACACACACACACACACACACACAGCCCTACTCCCACTTACACACACACAGCCCTACTCCCACTTACACACACACACACACAGCCCTACTCCCACTTACACACACACACACAGCCCTACTCCCACCTACACACACACACAGCCCTACTCCCACTTACACACACCCAGCCCTACTCCCACTTACACACACACACACACACACACACACACACAGCCCTACTCCCACTTACACATACACACAGCCCTGCTCCCACTTACACACACACAGCCCTACTCCCACTTACACACACACACACACACACACACACACACACACACAGCCCTACTCCCACTTACATACACACACACACAGCCCTACTCCCACTTACACACACACACACACACACACACACACAGCCCTACTCCCACTTACACACACACACACACAGCCCTACTCCCACTTACACACACACAGCCCTACTCCCACTTACACACACACACACACACACACAGCCCTACTCCCACTTACACACACACACACACACACACACACACACACACACACACACAGCCCTACTCCCACTTACACACACACACACACACACACAGCCCTACTCCCACATACACACACACACACACACACACAGCCCTACTCCCACATACACACACACACACACACACACACACACACACAGCCCTACTCCCACTTACATACACACACACACAGCCCTACTCCCACTTACACACACACACACACACACACACACAGCCCTACTCCCACTTACACACACACACACACACACACACACAGCCCTACTCCCACTTACACACACACACAGCCCTACTTCCCACTTACACACACCACACACCACACACACAGCCCTACTCCCACTTACACACACACACACACACCAACACACACTTACACACACACACACTACACACACACACTTACACAGCCCTACTCCACTACACACACACAAACACACACACACACAGCCCTACTCCCACATACACACACACACACACACACACACAGCCCTACTCCCACATACACACACACACACACACACACACACACACACAGCCCTACTCCCACTTACACACACACAGCCCTACTCCCACTTACACACACACACAGCCCTACTCCCACTTACACACACACACACACACACAGCCCTACTCCCACTTACACACACACACACACACACACACACACACACACACACCACACACACAGCCCTACTCCCACTTACACACACACACACACACACACAGCCCTACTCCCACTTACACACACACACACACACACACACACACACACACACACAGCCCTACTCCCACCAGGAAGGTTTTCCGAGGTGAAGGCTGTACTATAGTGTTGTGATGCTCAATTGACCAACTAGTTGAGAGAAGACCTGCTGCTCCCAATGCATGCACACACACACACACACACACACACACACACACACACACACACACACACACACTCATTCTTGTTAAACTGTTGGGTGTAGAGCGAGAAAACACTCTGAGGTGGCGGTTACTGAACATTCAGGGAGGGACATTAACTCTGTTCTCCTGACAATGACTCGGCACTCGCGAGAGTGAGTGGTTTAAACCACTTTTTAAAGCCGGGTGTGTTTGTGTGTGTGTTGGACTTCTGAACAAATGTCTTTGGCAGGTAAGAGCATTCGGTTCTGCAGGATGCATTGGCATTTTTACACTCTTTAGAGCAGAACGGGGATGTGTGCACTTGTGTGATCGCTCGATCAGTGGAATGCTTCATGAACATCTGCAGAGCGGAGTTAGGTAGAAGTCAGGAATTCGTTCACTTTTTCTTTCCTCCCTTCTTCCGTTTGCGAAGACAAGGTGTGTGTGAATGAGTCCATTAGGCGGCTAATGAAGTGTGTGTGGTCTACTTTAGTTCAGCTACAAAGAGCTCAGAACAAACACACGGTACAAATGCTTCCGTGTGTGTGTGTGTGTGTGTGTGTGTGTGTGTGTGTGTGTGTGTGTGTGTGTGTGTGTGTGTGTGAGAGAAAGACAGAGAGACAGAGAGAGAGAGAGAGAGAGATCAGCCTGGATGAGATTAAACAGCCCCAAGAAACACACCCCTGATGCTCAGACACACACATTGTGTCACAAAGACTGTAGTTAATTACTTTTAGATGCAGTCACTGATATTTAAAAGTCTCTCAGTCTCAGAGAGAGAGTGAGAGAGAGAGAGAGAGAGAGAGAGAGAGAGAGAGAGAGAGAGAGAGAGAGAGAGAGAGAAAGTGAGCTATTATAAAAAAAAAAGGGAGATTTTCATGAGTTGACAGAAAGTGTGCACTCTGAGTGCGTTTGGTTTTTTTTTGGCCGGGTTTGAGGGATCGACAGGACGAGCATGGATTGAAACAGGACCAAACAATGTCCTGGCTGTGTCCCAAACCGCTGAACGGCCAGCTGACATGTGCAGATGCTGCAGGAGACGAGACGGCGCACGTGGGCTTCGAACTGGAGGTGTTTTTTTCTCTCAAGTTTCCCTTCATTTCTCTTTAAACTCCATTTTACTGAAATGAACACAAACACAGAGGACATGAGAAACGTCGTCATTATATTTTAGTTAAACGTCTGTGCGTCTACGCCGTCCAGCTCGCCGCGTGACGTTCGACACGTGAAAACTCCTGATTCAAAAGCTTTCAGTCGGGGAACTGTGGCTGTAAACAATGTGTGCTTTTGTACAAAAACCCTGGGGCATCACATGGCATCTGTTTCTGCTTTAAGCTGAAGAAACACAGTGCCAATACAATGCTGACACAACGCTCACACTCTTGACGAGGCTAGGCACACTCCTCGTGAACGGAGCGATACTGGGACATGGTGTCCATAAACGTGTCTCAGCACATTCCTGCTGAATGTCTCAAAACATCTTGAGGAAAAGCGGCGTCTCTTTAAAAAGCTGAGTGGGGAGCCGTGAGACATAAGAGGAGGGGTTGAACAGGCAGTGGGCGAGGGTGGGGCAGGAGGGGGTGGGTTGGTTAGGGTGAGGAGGGGTAACATTCCTGAGGATGAAGGGTCAGAAGGAGTGGCACTGGACCAGTGAGAGAGGATGAGACAGTGATAAGATAGTGGAAAGGAAGTGAAAAGGACAAAAAAGTCTCTGTGTGTGTGTGTGTGTGTGTTCACTCTGGTTAATTTCTGAGTCGGACAGGAGTTTGTGGCCGAGACTGGGGATAAAATACAGGTACTGAATGTGATGTTACACACACACACACACACACACACACACACACACACACACACACACACACACACACACACACACACTACCCTTGCTGTTAATTTTCTCACCACACTCCTCCACGTATCTGCTCTTTTTCCCCTCGCAGTCCCTAAACAGCCATGACAACAATCAACACGTTTCACCTTCAGAGACCGTGAGCTTTTAGCGCGCCGCTACACGGCCACAGTTTCACTGCTGATGTGTTAAAGCTGCAGTAAGCAGCTCTGTTTCGGTGACTCACAGTGACGCGTTATAATCCTGCGAGTCTCGATGGACGCCGTAAAACGTCTGACGTCTGCCAGCGTGTCGATTTTTACGGCTTACTGGAACTGACGGAGGATTCGTTGACCCAAAGTGGCAGACTTGCAGAAAACTAAGCCAATGGTTGTCAACAACAACAACAACAAAAACAACTTTCTCTCAATTTTCTACTTTGTTTGAATTTGTTCATAAAAAATAAACATGTCGGTTTCAATCCAATTAGAAAATGAGACCAGGAGGCTGCACAGACTTTTATTAGCCACTGAGTACGGGTCGACCTAGACCAAAGCAGCAGTCCGGCTTGTGTGTAAATCACAACTCTGGTAAATAAACAGGGATTTTTTTATTTATTTATTTTGCATGCAGCAAGCAAACTTTTTTGCAAGCACTCGAATGAAGAAATGAGCCGTGCAACAGAATGACGCCTGGTGCTGTTTGGTCAGTATATTGAATAGATGAAGCACTCAAAGCAATCACACACACACACACACACACACACACACCCCACACACAAACACCCCACACACACACACCCTGGAGGTGCTATGGAACACCCAAAGTGGTGCGTGTATGACTACTCAGGACAGCTGCATTGAGCTTAGCAGATCGATTTTTACCCAGCAGTGTATAGAGCGAAAACAAATATATAAACCGTAATAAAGTTTTCACTTTTAACCTATCCCTGAGTCAAATAAACGCCTCTCTGGGTTATTGACTTTGTGTACCAAAATGTTTACAACACTGTGTGCTATCCTTAGAGCAGCTAACAGAACATGCTCAAAAGGGTGTGTGTGTGTATGTGTGTGTGTGTGTGTGTGTGTGTGTGTGTGTGTGTGTGTGTGTGTGTGTGTGTGAGAGAGAGAGACAGAGAGAGAGAGAGAGAGAGAGAGAGACAGAGAGAGAGAGAGAGAGAGAGAGAGAGAGAGAGAGAGAGAGAGAGAGAGAGAGAGAGAGAGAGAGGGAGGGAGAAAGAAAGACAGAGGCAGAGAGAGAGGAGAGAGGCAGAGAGAGAGAGAGAGAGAGAGAGAGAGCAAGCGAGCGAGAGAGAGAATGAAAGAGAAATAGGCAGGCAGAGAGAGGCAGAGAGAGAGAGAGAGAGAGAATGAAAGAGAAATAGGCAGACAGAGAGGCAGAGAGAGAGAGAGAGAGAGAGAGAGAGAGAGAGAGAGAGAGAGAGGAGAGAGGCAGAGGGAGACAGACAGACAGAGAGAGAGATAGAGAGAGAATGTAAAACCCCTACAGTTCCACTGTAGCTATTCAGTAAAGTTGAGGCTGTAACATGGGAATAAGATCAAATTAAATCATACAAAACGTTGAACCATAAATGTCAAAAAAATCTTTTTTACAAAAAATAAAAAAATAAAAAAAAATCAAACATTATTGTGTTCATTTCATTTTGTTTCAGCAAACAATAAAACGTCTCCGTTGACTGACAGCTCCAGGCTCCTCCTACTTTTCCACAAGTCTAAAAATGCTTGGGGTTTTATCATCTTTAAATCCAGACCTCATCCCCTCAGACCTCATGCACGTCTTTTCCTGGACCAAGGAGTCAGTCAGAGGTGTTGGGGAGGAATATAATAAAAATCTGGGGTCTTGTGTTTATGGCCTGACCTCTACTATCATCTGAAGCTAAATTTTAGAAAGAAAGATTCAATCTAGATAAGTATTATACGGTTTGTCCTTCGAGGAAGCATTAAATCTTCTACAGATGTTGCCTTCTCAAGAAGCTCAGACCTACTCGAGGAACCCTTGAGGAACCTTCATAGAACAGCCTCACAACATGACACAAATACGGTCAGAAAATGGGCCGCTGCCGTAGGAAGGAACTTGCTGACAAACAAACAATTAAAAGTAACCTCACAAACGTCCTGAATCACGAGGTCTCGTTTCCTGGCTGTGAAGATGGAAATCTAACAGAAAGCCGTTGAAGGACGAGAGGAGGACGATTCAGGACATGAATAATGACAAAATAATGAATTGATTTCTGTATGAACTAAATAAAATAAAAGGCTAATACAACAGAGGCCGAGACAGAATGCAGGTCTTAATAGAGAGTAGGTAAAGACTGATCTGTCTAAATATCACAGTGTTTAAAGCGTGAGCTCCATAAGCTTCATCGCTCAGGACTAATGACTTCCTCCAGCTGACTCCGGGGACAACGACGAGCCACCCGGAGGACGAGCGTCAATCGAGTGAACACGTCTCATTATTAAGCCATTACACACAGCAAGCACGTTTGATTCGATCCATATAACATTTGAGAACCGCGTTCACCGCTGATTGATTTGTGGTTTCTAATTATTTGTTCTTTGTGGTCCTGAATGCAAACATATGCTCACGCATCCACTTTCAGCAGAAGATGAATTGGAGACTGTACTACCATTTGCCTGTAGACTGTACTACCATTAGAGACTACACTACCATTTGTAACCTAAGCAGACTAAGGAAAGGAGGTGTGGCCTCAGCAGACTAAGGAAAGGAGGTGTGGCCTCAGCAGACTAAGGCAAGGAGGCGTGGCCTCAGCAGACTAAGGCAAGGAGGCGTGGCCTCAGCAGACTAAGGAAAGGAGGCGTGGCCTCAACAGACTAAGGAAAGGAGGCGTGGCCTCAGCAGACTAAGGAAAGGGGGTGTGGCCTCAGCAGACTAAGGAAAGGGGGTGTGGCCTCAGCAGACTAAGGAAAGGAGGCATGGCCTCAGCAGACTAAGGAAAGGAGGCATGGCCTCAGCAGACTAAGGAAAGGGGGTGTGGCCTCTACAGACTAAGGAAAGGAGGTGTGGCCTCAGCAGACTCTATAAAGAAGGGATGTCTTCAGAAGCCTCGTTGAAGGAGGCGTGGCCTCAGCAGTCTTAGTTAAGGAGGGATGGTCCTTGTGCCTGTCCTTGACTTGCAGTGTGTTACATTGGTGTGCGTCAGCTCTAATAATGAAGGTGTGATTGTGGGAGATTGGAGGACGAGTTTCCTCCTGCAATTTGCTGCCATTTAAAAGTAACATGATTGTAAAAATCACACTGCAAACAATCCTTAACAGCAGTCTGCCTTTGATTGACCTCATACACACCCAGACTGTAGAAACTCCAAGTACACATCTAACACTATTCTCACATGGTCTAGCTCATCTTAAACCTGGTCAAACTTGGTATTCATAGACTGCAATGTTTTCTAGGTCTGTAGGTCCACCGTTCGTTTTCCTATCCTTCCTTTCCTCCTCTGCAGAGTTTTCTCTCCTCGTAGATCAGAGATGTTTTTAAAAACCCTGACTAAGTGAGTCGTTTATTTTGTTAGTTTGACAGTGGGTTTTGATTCGGGTGCATGGCACATGCAACAAGCTGAACTTTAAAACCTGGTAAATAAGTCTCCAGTGGAAACCGAGATAAGGAACGAGACGAGGCAGAAACTGAGCGTCGCATTTGTGAATGATGATCTAAGAGCGCGCATTCCAACAGAGCAGGTTTATCAGCATGGCTGGCATTCTCACACTCTGCACCAGTTTCTCTCACTCCAGCATGTCCATGGAAACACACACACAACGCATTTAATAAGCAGATGAGACATGACAATGCATTTACTGTCTCATTAAAAAAAGGGGGGGGGGGTTGAGTTAGAAAATTTGCCGCAAGAAGACGAGCCAATTGCTGAAAACGCAGTGAACGTACACACACAACTTTTTTTTTTTTTTATAGTGCAGAAGGAAGTCCAGCACTTCATCAGCACCTGGCACCATCCACATAATAGATGGCTTTTAGAGGATGTGTTGAAAAATGAGAAACCATTTTTAGGTGCAAGCCAAAAAAAAAAAAGAACTAAAGGGAAGGCAGTAAAGACCGGAAAGAACAAGCCCTGAAGTCGCTCAGGGGGTTTTTATGTTCCGAACCGATCGGGAGCCGTGGCACATTCTACCAGTTTCTTCAAGTGATCATTAGATCAGTTCTGGCTCCTGTTTCTCTGGACGGAAGAACTGTAGCCTCAAAAAAAAGCCCTTGGATGACCTGTGGGCTTCTAGAAGTCACAGCAGTTGGTTCTGTTAAGTCCTAAAGTGCATTCCATGTAAAAGCTCCAGGAAAAGAAAAAAAATCTATGCAATGCTGGGATCAGTGCAAATATCTGGGAGACTTTTAACACCTAAATATGCTTCCAAGCTCTACATCCTCCACACATGCCATGAGCAGACTGGTGTCTACTACTCTCTGAATGTATACTGACTAATTCTGGGGTTTTAAACTCTATGTGTCAAGAAAAATGTATTTAAATCTCATTTTCTGCGATGCTTTAAATCATCTCTTTACATTTACTGATTTAACCGCAGTTTGACACTTTAGCTGTTATTATTACGATTCAGAGCCAAGTCTGAAAAATCTGACTCCAGATCCGTAGACATCCATCTCTAAGCAGCGTCGGAGTCTTTGTTTTTGTTGGAATGTTGGATGTGGGGTTTCCCCGTCTCGCTCATGCTGGACAAACCCAGGAAATCAATTACTACTGACCGCACTAGGACATTGGCACAAAGCTCGCAACAGACCCGCGTGACCCTCAGGCAGGAGCCGCAGGAGAACCGAGCCCATCTCAGGTAACCGCTAATCTTGCCACCTGATCTCCGGTTCGTACTGACTCAAGTCTCTGTGCATGACTGTGAAGCATGACAAGGCTCCAAGATCAGATCCTTTGGATTAGACATGGATTAGACTCCTAGACGTTGTTAACTTTCCGAATAGTTCTGTCCATTTTATCGACCAGGTATAAACAGACCTTGGTGGAACCTTGGTGTGGCGACTGATGGTTCAGCATCCTGCCGTGAGGGCGGTGTGTGTTACTCCCTCATCCCTCGCGCCAACTGAACCCAGCACTAATAAGGACATGACCAACTCAACACGTCAATGCTGAGGTGTTAATAACGAGGCCTACATCTGCTGACAGCACTGATTTCCAATTATCATGATGCATGGTCTGAATTTTACACCGTTTTTTTCACCAATAAAAGGCTTCAAATCACGAACAAGATGATTCACACACGAAACCTTCATTCTTGGCTAATGTGTTTGTTTTAGCCACAAATGTTCTATACTAGTTGGTTGCCTTGCTAACAAAATAAAGCTATGTACAAAAAACGTGTTATTAGGAGATATTCTGTTTTATATAAACATTCTTAAAACAATGAAGTAACACTGACAAACGCTAAAAAAACTAACCTAGTTTACAACAAAGTCTTAATACAGGAGCCACATTAATCTTATCATAATTATTTACATTATAAGCTGAACATTTTTTTTCCCCCTAAGCCGAGAGAATGCCATATATTTTTTCGTTCCTTTCAAATCATTTTTGCTCTTTAACTTACATTCTTGTGGATTATTTGAAGAACATCGAGTAAATATCCAAGAATAAAATGCACACTTTGGGTTATTCGAGTACTGGACAGGTGACCACGATTAGATAAAATCTGCTGGTGAAAACACATCTGTAAATATACTCCATTTATCATATTGATGACATTACGTACTGCATAGACCGTCTGTTTTGTCAGGATGGAGCAGGATGGAGTCTCTGCTTGGTTTCGTTTCTCAGCCTCTTCAGGCAGTTCCACAGTGGAGCAGAGCTGCTGTGGCTGTTACTGTACAGTGAAAGTGGGAGTTGTACAGATGCGGATCTGAGTCACTAATGAGCTGTTTACAGGCCAGTTGGAGAATGAGTGCTGTCGAAACGCATCGTGTGAAATGACTTTTTAAAGAGGAAAAGAAAAAGGAGAAGGAAGATGAAGAGTCAAGAGAGACTGGAAGAATTGTAAGAATAAATATTGAAGGAACATAGGAGGAAGCACACACACGCACACACACACACACACACACACCACATCTAATTATTTTTGCTTTATTGATCCAGTCATTGCATTAAACTAACAAAGAATCAGCGAGCAATTCCATTATATAAAAACACACACACAAAAAAAAGAGAGAAGGCGGCCTAGAAAAGGAGGTGTGTCCACTGAGCCTGTCGGTACTAGAGAAGAAGGCGTGGCCACTGAGCCTGTCGGTCCTAGAGAAGGCGTGGCCACTGAGCCTGTCGGTCCTAGAGAAGGCGTGACCACTGAGCCTGTCGGTCCTAGAGAGGAAGGCGTGGCCACTGAGCCTGTCTGTACCAGTGAAGGAGGCGTGGCCAATGAGCCTGTCTGTACCAGTGAAGGAGGCATGGCCACTGAGCCTGTAGGTCCTAGAGAAGGGGGCGTGGCCACTAAGCCTGTCTCTACCAGTGAAGGAGGTGTGGCCACTGAGCCTGTCTGTACCAATAAAGGAGGTGTGGCCACTGAGCCTGTCTGTACCAGTGAAGGAGGCGTGGCCAATGAGCCTGTCTGTACCAGTGGAGGAGGCGTGGCCACTGAGCCTGTCTGTACCAGTGGAGGAGGCGTGGCCACTGAGCCTGTCTGTACCAGTGAAGGAAGCATGGCCACTGAGCCTGTAGGTCCTAGAGAAGGGGGCGTGGCCACTAAGCCTGTCTCTACCAGTGAAGGAGGTGTGGCCACTGAGCCTGTCTGTACCAGTAAAGGAGGTGTGGCCACTGAGCCTGTCTGTACCAGTGAAGGAGGCGTGACCACTGAGCCTGTCGGTCCTAGAGAGAAAGGCGTGGCCACTGAGCCTGTCTGTACCAGTGAAGGAGGCGTGGCCACTGAGCCTGTCTGTACCAGTGAAGGAGGCATGGCCACTGAGCCTGTAGGTCCTAGAGAAGGGGGCGTGGCCACTAAGCCTGTCTCTACCAGTGAAGGAGGTGTGGCCACTGAGCCTGTCTGTACCAGTAAAGGAGGTGTGGCCACTGAGCCTGTCTGTACCAGTGAAGGAGGCGTGGCCAATGAGCCTGTCTGTACCAGTGGAGGAGGCGTGGCCACTGAGCCTGTCTGTACCAGTGGAGGAGGCGTGGCCACTGAGCCTGTCTGTACCAGTGAAGGAGGCGTGGCCACAGAGCCTGTTGGTCCTAGAGAAGGAGGCGTGGCCACTGAGCCTGTCGGTCCTAGAGAAGGGGGCGTGGCCACTAAGCCTGTCTACCAGTGAAGGAGGTGTGGCCAATGAGCCTGTCTGTACCAGTGAAGGAGGTGTGGCCATTAAGCCTGTCTGTACCAGTGAAGGAGGCGTGGCCAATGAGCCTGTCTGTACCAGTGAAGGAGGCGTGGCCACTGAGCCTGTCTGTACCAGTGAAGGAGGCGTGGCCACTGAGCCTGTTGGTCCTAGAGAAGGAGGTGTGGCCACTGAGCCTGTCTGTACCAGTGAAGGAGGTGTGGTTTGTAAGCCAGTGTTTATGAAGGTGTGCCCTGTAAGTCAGTCAGTGCCAGTAAAAAGAGGGCTTATTATTCAAACTGGATGGCTTCCTATTAATAATAATGGGGCTGTCAGATCAGTAGTTTAAAAACACAGGAGGTCAATAACTAACCAACAGGTCAATAAAAGCTTCATGTTTTGTGCTTTTACTCAGTAGTTCAGCTCTCTAGTACTCATGGCATGGACGTTTACTCACTGAGCTCCTTTAATGCAGTGAATGGATCAATAAAGCTCAAATAATAAGATCCGGTTTGTATATTGATGTCTTGAGAAGAGTGTGTGTGTGTGTGTACATAGAGATGCAATGAGTGTTCACAGCCTTATGATACTTTAAGTGAATTTACATTGAAACAGACCTCTCATTAATATCAGTTATTTGAACATTAGTAAGCAGTTACAAGCTGCAGGAATGGAAAAGCAGGCTAGAAATAAACACCACGTCTACTACTGAGAGCGTCTACATGATGTATAACTGAATATACAGCACAGAAGCTTGGTTTAGATGTGACTCTTTAAACAGTGATATATAGTGTTCGGAAAATATGAATAGTTTTTTGTCCATAACGGCCAGAGAAATATACAAAGGCAGGGAGACACATGGAAAAAGAGATATGAAGAGAAACAGAGACCCAGACACACATACAGTGAGAGAGAGTGTGAGAGAGGGAGAGAGAGAGATAGAGAGAGAGAGAGAGAGAGAGAGAGAGAGAGAGGGAAAGAGTGAGAGAGAGACAGACAGAGAGAGAGACAGACAGAAAGAGAGACAGAGAGAGACAGAGAGAGAGAGAGACAGACAGAAAGAGAGACAGAGAGAGACAGAGAGAGAGAGAGACAGAGAGAGAGAGAGAGAGAGAGAGAGAGAGAGAGAGAGAGAGAGAGAGAGATGGTGCTTCCACTCCACGCTGACCAAGTGCAGCAACAGACATTTAAAAATGAAGTGCAATCAATCAATCAAACATCACAACTTCACACATACACACCCTCCACAATCCGCCCGCTCATAAACTCTGCTTGACACATGTCCAGTGGTAGTTGGCAGAACCCAGAGGCTGGGCTCCATGTAAACGAAAGACGAGAGGAAGGACGTGTTAGGATATGTGGGAGGTTTTAGAAATCTCACCGAACCTTCATCTGCCTTTTGCAAATGGCCCGGCCAAGGTAGAAAGGTGCAGTGAGAAAAAGGGGGTGCAATACGCTGCAAATATCATATCATTATACCGCACAACATTGCACAGCTTTTATTTAAACATCCATCATCTGTGTGGTCTCATGCAGAGGTACTGTTACTAATCAGGTCATTGTTCATTCTTGCTCTGAACGTATACGGGTCTCTGTTACTCCTGCAGTGTCACTGGGGATAACTGGAACTCCAGACGGTCCCAAAGAACGGTGTTTATTTTACTGACAATTAGTTTGCGGCATAGCTTAGTCAACGATAACTAAATAACATTTTCGTCAACAATATGTGCAAGAGGCGACAATCAGAACTACTTTAGTCTATAAAATTTAGGGACTAATCAGGTAAAGGTGGAACAAGTTGAGAGCCTATCAGATTACAGTAAATCTCATCCCTCTGTGTGGGTTAGGGTGTGGGTTAGGGTTAGTGCCTGGCTCTACCACCACTGTAAACACGGTTCATGTTCTTGAAGGATTCGTTTAAAATAGTTTGAAACCCTGAAGCTGCTAAGGACTGTTCATTTACGGAAATATCAAACGAAGCCTTTTGAGTGCTACTAGGTCAGCTGTGAGCACTGTTCAGCTTCAAACTCATCCACGTCTACACGGCCGCATGGGCCGATTCTGATTTGCACCGGAAGGTAAAGCTTCAAATTGCACAGTTATTTACTGGAAGGTCCGATCTCGTTGCCTGCAGTGGATAAATTTATTTCATTAAATTGGCTCTTAATGCAATTTTGCTCTCTGCAGATCAGTTTATAAAAAGCAGACGTATGAAAAGAGCCTTTTTCTTGGCAAAGACCTCAGAGGCAACATTTGCCAATACAGGACTCCAAGCTGTACAGTATATAACATTTGAGCTCGAAAAGTATGACATCAGCAGAAATTTAGTCTAATGCAAAAAATGGCCAGCCAAGTTAGTCGGCGTTGTCTAATTTCCCATCCTCCGCTTCTGTAAACAACGGGATAACGAGTCGTATTTCTGTCTGCCCTCGAAGAACTAGCGATCAGGGTTTCTTTTCAACACTCACCTCAAGCAATCGCTACAATGAAATGCTGTGTGCTCAATAAGTGATGGTTAGATTGGAATTCATATGTTAACATCGCATTAACATCACGCCGTATATCACTGCTGGCTCGTCTCCCACAGACACACGTCTCATAATAACGGCCGCAAAAACAGACCCGGCCTTTCTATCGCTGTCTGGCTAATCAGGACCAGCTGGCCAGCTTGTCCAGCAAAATACCCAGCAAATCGTCTTTGTAATAAATGACTACGGTATGGAGAAGGCGGGTCAGATCGGGTCAGGCGTCCTTCGTTCTTATGATATATAGTACAGGGGTCGCAAACACAATATGAGGCAGAAAGATCGGCTCTAAACCGAGCGATTGGGCTTATAGGCAGGAGCCCAAGTTAACCTTTACAAAACCTAGAGATGATTTTAATAACAAAATAAAAGCCTTCGTCTACAGGAAGCTATTAGCTGTTTGGCTAACAACACAACACAGGATATCAGACAACAGTGGCAGCATTGGCTCAAGCGGTTAAGGCTGTTGATCCGAGGATCAGGATTCAAGCCCCGGTACTGCCGATCTAACAAGGCCCTTAACCCTTACTGCTCCAGGAGCACACGATCATGGCTGAATCTGCACTCTGACATGATTCTCCAAAGTCTGGATATGTGAAGAAAGAATTTCGCCGTGCATTAATGTATATGTGGCTTCTATTCACCTGATGCTAGCAGAGGACATACTGTATATATGAGCTAGACCGAGGTGTGCTGTCCTGATCTATGTTTTGTTTTTTGATTCTGATCCTTTAGCATTCATGCACGTTAACTACCGCCTAGCCAAACATTTCTACCAGCAACCTGACCGCACCGGCTGACGAGGGCAGAGCAGCAGGTGGAAGGATATGGAATGTGCGGCGCATGTTCTCTTGAATTGTGAAGTAAAGAAACGAGTGTACTGTATCCGGGATACTGGTGTGTCCATCCCGAGAGCACAGGCGTACAGAGGACATACATTAGTGTCATGCATGTGTGCGTGTGGAGTATTAGACAGTTCACCATCAACAATGAGGCTCTAAAAACAGTACTCCCTCCTCCTGTTTGTTTTGTAACAGAAGAAATGCCGTGTGTGTGTGTCTGTGCGTGTGTATACACTTGTGTGAGCAAGTCAGTTTCTCTCGAACCTGTCTGACCAGTTCAGGCAGAAATGTCAGCTTGTTGGCGACCCACAACACCGGCCTGGTTTTCTTATACAGACACTTTCACTTTGAGTCACATGATAAATAGGGAAATGACGAGGAAATGGGACACAGCCATGCACACGGGCCTACATGAGCACCGTCTGGCGAACGGGTCGATAAGTAGAGTTTTTAAACTGGAACGGGTCGAGAGAAAAGGAGAAAAGTGAGACAAAGTTTCTGTCGTAAGGTGACGAAGTGAGACGAAGTCTCTTCTACTTTGTCTTAAAAAGTGAGAACGTTTCTTTCTTATGTTTACAAAAAAAATGTATCTTTTACGTTTTACGTTTATGTAGTAGGTGTGTCCTGGTGACTCTCCCTAGTGTTCACTTGAAGACTTGATCCTGTCCTTAATTTAGAAAACGTTCCCAAAACCTAACTGAGACATGCCTTAATTTTCTTCATCTTGAACCCCTTTCTGGAAAAGGTGCTTAAAATTTTCACAAAACCCAAACAGGTCGAAGGAGAAAGTGAACATGATTGGAAAAAAACAAAAAACCAACAAATATGGACATGTGAGAGAGAAAGAGAGAGAGAGAGAGAGAGAGAGAGAATGAGTGAAGTAAACAAAGGCGTCCTTGTCGAGCGTGGAGAGAAAGCCCGAGTTAACCAGCATAACCGGATTCCTGCCGTTCCAGGGCTCAGAGTTAGGTAAACAAGTCACAGAAACGTTCTCCAGCCGTCGCCGCTCTGCTTAAACACACAGGTGTTATCTGAAACCTGTGACGCTCAGGAACTGCTTGATTCTGATCCTTCAGCTCGTACTGATGGGTTTTAAAAAACACAGGTGACTGACGACTTCCTTAAGATTTCAAGTCCTTTCATGCTCGTGTTTATTTATTTGGAAGTCAAAATACTGTTTATCTGACTGAACAAGGGTCAAGGCTGATCAAGGCACCCAGACACACAAATGAAGGGTCAAAAGGTCTTAAGGACACAGAAGTGGACTTTAATGCTTGAGGATTTCAGCCGGGAACCTTGAGGGTCACGCCTGCTGATACTCAACACAGACCACTGACCACAGACCCAGGGACAAACAAACAAAAACAGAATTGTATTCATAAATAAATAAATAAAAGAAACAATAAATAAATAAATAAATAAAATGTATCTTTTTTTGCATTTGCAATGCATGTTTTTAAAATTATTTTTATTTGTGTTTTTTTTTGTTTGTTTGTTTTTTTTTTCACTTTTATTTCAGCAGACATTCTGATCAGAATTTGGGGATATTTTTCTTTTTGGTTAGTTTTTATTTTTCCCGATAGTTATTTCTCTATAATGGACGATGTGTTACAGGTCTACTTCTAGTAGTCATGGCCACATGTCTCTCAACATTTTAATATATTTGTATTATTTTATTATTGTTAAATTCATTGATTAATATTTAATAACATATTTTGTTTATTGTTAATTATACATTTTAAATATGTTATAAAATATAATATTTAATATAATAAAAATATAAAAATATATAATATATTAAATAATATGTCTGTCTGCCCATCTCTCTGAAGTATTTATTTAAAACAAACAAACAAATAAATAAATAAATACACAAAATATTACTTCTATTCAATATATTAGTATATATAATGATTTTGTAATAACATTTATAATTATTTTGGCTTTAATAACCTGGACAAAAGCCTGGGGAAAAATTTAAATAAAATAATAATAATAATAATAATAATAATAATAATAATAATAATAATAATACAATTCACCTCAGATTTTCAAAGGTGACTGAAAGGAAAAATAAAATAAAATTAGAGCATTCAGTAACAAAATCCTCTAAACTACAGAGAAAAGCCCATGATGATGATATTCTGTGTGTTGAATCTGAAACCAAATCCGAGTTACTTTCTCAAAGCAGTTTCACGAGTCTGCTGTTGGAACATAACCATGACGACGATCACACAACGTCGCTAATAATTTCGTTATAGCGAAAAAAAAATGATTTGTTTACAGTAGTATCTGGTTACCGAATAAAATGGCCATGACATCTGAGCAGCTGAAATATAAAGAGGACACAAAGGAACACTTTGTCATTACAAGCGTCTGTCATGGCTTCGACTCCTGCCAAAAAACTTCAAAGCGCAAAACATTTCTTCCTCCGACAGACAGAAAGAACGGATTTGTCATGGCTTAGTCGAGACGTGGAGTTTACAGCCATGAGTGAAACCAGGACGGGAGGAAAATGTTTAAAAATATGTTTTTTTTTAAATAGAGGGATAAAGGAGAAGAGAAGAGAACGGAGGGCTTTAGGAGATGTCCGTTATTAAAAGTGATGTCAGGATTACAGTGTGTGTCAGCAGCAGATCTGCCACATGAGAGGTTTCAGAATATCGTCAAGCGGACAGACGGCTCTGCTGCACGCGCTCGGTACGGGCTCGGGGTCAATATGGGTGTGTGGATGCATGACAGCATGCATAGGTTAGGATTCAGGAGGTGTGTAGGCTGAACGACTGCTCCGAGATCACTGGTTATTACAAATGTCTACAACTCATGCACATAATACTTCTTATTACAAAAAAACATTAAACAAACATTAATAACTTGCGAAAGTCTTGAAAAAAAAGTGCAGATGGATTTTCGAGGACATTCAAACTTTAATGTAAGGATGTGTGTGAGTGTGTGTGTGTGTGTGATGCTCCGACCCCTGTCATTTCTACCCGTCATTCTCATCGCTTCTTGACAGCACACGGTCACAACAAAGCCGCTAGCATCACATCGCCATGACAACGGTTGCCAGGGCGACAGAGGCAAGCCTAAGCTTCGCTAGTGGCTCTGATTGCTAATTAACAAGTCGGGACTGTGGACTCGAGCAATTAACGAGGTGTTATTGAGCGGACGGCGTGGTGCATAAATGAGTGTGAATTGTTAGAAATGAAGGAACTTTAAAGCAAGACGTTAAACAAGAAGTAACACGTTTATAACAAAACTGCTGCGTTATTCATGTGTGCAATCTGTGACATACAGTAAAAAAACCTAACGCTTTCTGTACTACAGTACAGCATCTTAATACGAAGATTCCCATAACAAACTTATTAAAACAGTCAAAATAACAAACATCGGAAAGACGACAACGATGATGATGACGACGACGATGATCAGGCACTAATCTATTTCCAGTTTCCAATCAAGGCCTTTAAAAGCATCGTTTAAACGTGTAACTATGGCAACAAGCACAAATAATGACTTACATTAATGCTACTAATCAATTTGTTTTATCAAAGCAATAAGAACAGCGAGTGGAGACGGACAAAGTGTGGTAACGTCCTTTATCATGTAACCATAGCAACAAATCTAGAATAGCATTCTATTGAGATTTTTTATTTGTAATAAATAAAAAGTTTAAATCAATACAACCGATGATTATATTAGCACACATGAAAACTTTAAAACAAGAAAAAGAAGCAGCTCAAGACGGGAGCCATGATCTGAAGTTCTTCAAAAACTCGTTAACAAGAGGACCGGCGGCTGCGACGAAACCAACGACGACAGAAAAGTTGAGTGATTATAGACTGGGAATGGTTTTAGTACCGAGTACAGACCAATATTTCTTTTACTGAAAGTCAGAAAGTCTCTCGCAGGAGATATTTATCTGCCTGCAAAGTCATTTGACTGATTTTTCAGGAGAGAAGCGCTGCTCTGGATGACCTACACCACAATGGGCACAAAGCCCCGCATCAAAAAAGAGCGAAAGAGGGGAAGAAAAAATGAAGCATGACAGAAGTCTTTGTGCTGTTGAATAAAGCCTCCTACACCGAACTGACCTTCTTGATCTTAAAGAAACCTTTTTTACTCTCTCTCTCTCTCTCTCTCTCTCTCTCTCTCTCTCTCTCTCTCGCTCTCTCTCGCACACACACACCCCTTCCCGACCTCATCCCCCTTTCTCTCCGAGCTCCCTTGTGTGGTCAGGATTTTGGCAAAACCCGTAATTAAAGCGAACAAAATAGTAACACAGAAAGGACGCGCCCAGGAGCACCTCTACTTACCATGCAAATGACTTTAATTTTAACAATATGTGCAGGAAATGACAAATATCTTGGTGACTTTTAAATCCTGTGACTTCCTGACAGCGAAAAAGCGACTCATATGGGATTTGTATTTGAATATAAAAAGCGACAGAAAAGCCAAGTAAAGAATATCAGAAACCTCCAAGTCGGTTACATAGTTAAGGAGTCGAGAGATGACGTCATGTTAAAACCTGAGATCGAGGATAGCGTTAAGGAAAAAAATAAATAAATAAAAATCACAAAAAAATTTACTTACTCAGTGCAAAATAAAATTTACAGTTAAAGTGAAAATGAAATTTGAAACAAATGTACAGAGCACCTCAAAATGAAATACAATTTTTATATCAGTATAAAAGTTTGCTCCAGGTTTTTTTTTTTGTAAATATTACTAATATTTGTTTTAATGACAATAAACTAAAAGTAAATTAACTCACTAATAATAAATGCTAAAATCATATTGACCAGCTCCAGTACTGGGGCATTATCATGAATAAATGGCGCTATAAGGAGCGATGAATTGCACTATAACTAGAGGCGGTGTAACGGTGTGAGGAAAGTCATGGCTGCGTTTGCAGACCGTCACTGAACACGTTCATCGCTTCGTGGTCGCAAATTTCACGTCTTCTAAAGGCTACTTCTGGCGCGATAGCGTGCCGTGTCGTGAAGCCAAAGCCGTCACAAACGGAGTTCTGTGTTTTTGAGTGTTTTATTTTTCCAGTCACTTACTGTTTTCGGTCCAGCCGAACACCTTTGGGATGTGCTACAACCAGACATGCAATCTCACTGACATGGAGCAGACGTTTGGAGCAGAATCCAAGCCATGAAGAATTAAGGCTGTTTAGAGAGAAACGGCCTCAGACATCCAGGCCGAGGAGAACAATGGGTGTATCTAAATATTGCCTGAATGCCGTTCCCATTTCCACGCACGTGACCTCGCAAACTTCAGATTACGGTTGTGCTTCAGTAAATAGCAGCACCGTCAGACTGTGTGTGTGTTGGACAAGTGATATTTCACTCTATGGCAAAATTACGGTGTGTGTCGATGCAAATGCAAATATTCTTAAGTAACTTTTTGACTCGGTACAAATTTAGCTTCTTTTTTTACTGAGGATATTGCAGCTAGAATCTCTCAGCAGTTCTCACGAATATAACAAGACAAAAACAGAAAGACAGAAAGCATCAATTACTAAGACATGAATACATTGTAGAAACCCGTGACGTGCTTTGAAGCTACTTTCAGAGCTGCTGTTCTAAATCATTACTCATAACTTCCTTCAGAAAAACTGGGAATGTTCTTGGATTTACGAAGGGATCGATATTAAGGAAACGATTCCCATTTCGGGACATGGGAAAAAAAAAAGTAAATAAAAAAAACAGGACGGAGACGGATTTGTGAGATCGTGGTCTCACGTAAGCAAAGACATGTTGGGCTTGTACACTTTCCCCTTCGATTGGGGGTCTGGAAAAAATCTTCAGGCTCGCAACGTTATTCGGCAATCTGCTCTTTAACTCTCTAAGCAGCTCGGACAGGATTTGGACGACGTTCGTCAGAATAAACTTTGTTTACATGTGCTTTCACGAAGAGAAAAGAGAAAGCCGAGAACAGAGAGGAAAGTCGGTCGTGTTGCGTGCGATAAACATGGTGAAACACGAGACAGAAAAGTACAGAGGGTCGCTCGTTTTAGGTCCAGTGGCAGAACCGTTTTTGTCCGTTTTCAAAATTCTCTTCCAAACGACTCTGTAAGAAATAGCAAGAGGGTAATTAGGCCCAAGTAGAAAGCTGAGGAGCTCAGCCGGACAAAATGCCGGACAAAAAGAGGACGTCTTTTTGACCTGCCGGCGTGTACAAACATCACGAGTGTTTGCACTTTAACAGCAGTGAACGTTCTGGCCTTGCTAACAGGATACGTAGTAACCAAGTGCAAGCTAGGATATTTTTTTTCATTTAGAGTCAAAGACGACCTCTTGGCTGTTTAACGTCTCATTTGCCCACCGTCGGTCTCAACACAAAGTAAAGAAAATTAAAATACACGCTCCGAGGCCGAAACTAGCGCTTCTGTTTATCAAAAGGACAACGTTGTATGTCCTAACAGAGATACGCAGGAAACAAAAGGAAGAACAGAAAAGCCTGGATTTGCATTGTAGGCTTCTTATGTCATTTTCTAGTCATTTCTATGCCGATGATACGTTCGACTGGACGTCAGAACCTGAAATTCCCAACCTCCGACCAGTAAAATGACCAGTAAAAGCAGTTCCTCCGAAGTTCAATGAAGGGATGAATTTAATATGTGATATTCAGCTGATTACAACTTTGGATGCTAGCATAGAACCTTCACCGCTAAGCAGCTGGTATACGCTGCATAATGTCTGAACAAGTCAGTTTTTAATTTGAGAAAACATGACACACACTGGGGTTAATCCCACTGAGATCAGGGAAGCGCTGGGCAGGTTGTCTTGCTCTCGGCTCTTCCGCTGTAATGGAAACCAGGGTTGGGTTCAATCCTCTCTAATTAAACCCAGGTGCTGAAAGAAAACTCAGGACGGTTCTAATTCCAGCTTTGATACGCAGCTTATGGCTATTACGAGCGCCGACATTCTGATACAATGGGGGGGGGGGGGACGACGACAAATGATGGACCTTTGGAGATCTTCCGTCCCAACCTGGAAATGTGCACGAATGAAAACACAAACTCCTATAGAGATGATGGATAACATGTGAGAACTCTCGAGAGGAACCTCCACACCAGAGGAGAGGTTTCTATAAAAGACCTGTGGAGAGACTCTCTATAGTGTCAGTTATACCAGATGACCGTCGTCTACTAAATCGTAAACTTCCATGAGCTAAAATCCGCCGTGAGGAAACTACAGCGCTATCACTGCACCAGCACTGGAGACTCCTTCCAGAAAATGATGCATAAACAAACAAAATCTCTTCACGAACATCTCCATATCGACATCAGCAGTGTCACAAGCTATAAGGCAAGTTCTTTCCCAATCTCAGACCCTCGCAGTGACCCCCGACCCTCATGTAAGAGCATTTCTCGCTGCTCTGTGTGTTAACTCAACAGGTTTCAGCATCATCCCTGAGTAAACAGAGGATTCTGAGGTAAAATAAACCCGTGTGCATTCCGGACTCCGGGATCTCCGCACTAATCCGAGCCTGGGACAAATCCAGCTTCCACAATCGCCCCGTCTCCACTCAGGCGGCTCAGGTCAAGAGCGCTGATATGGGACCTGTGTTAGGCGACACGATCGTAGGATCAGTGCCGATGTGACTTTAGACTGAGACACAGAGACGATTTTCACCATCCTTGTTGATCGCTGATGTCTTTTACGTCTCTCACTTGAGTCTAGATTTTGTGGTTTTCTCCTCGTTTCTCCTCCTTTGAACAAATTCGATCGTACGTTCATCAAAGTATAAACAACCACCAAGTCGCTCCTGGTATCAGGACACAGCACACCAATAAGACAATGTGTTTTTATCAGTCTGGTTTCAAAAAATAAAATGCTAAATTTTTGTTTCATCTCAAGACTTTTTTTTTTTTTAGAAATCTAAAAATATAAACATATAATTATAATAACTTAATATACATTTAAAAATGTAATAATATACGATATGACATTTAAAATAAAATTTCTTGGGTTTTTTTTGTAAAAAATTCAGTGGTTTTAATCAGTAAATTATTCAAATAATAGAATTTTAAAGCCAAACTATTTTATCTGGATTTTATTTGTATATCCGTCTTTAATGGTTCTCAGAGTTATAAAAAACTTTTAGAGAAGCATATATATATGTACCCACATTACATTATTATAATCTGTAAACAGATTGTGAGGTTTTGTAGTAAATGTTTATGGACTTCTTCCCTGTAAGGTCACATGACCACACATGCAAAACACACAGATCCTGAGCTCGTGCTGCCAGGAGATCATTTACAAGTCAACAGGCTTCATTACATCCACGAGGCCAAAATCGCTCGCCGCGGATTCGTGACACAGGCGGCGTACGGAAGAGGTGGAGGGTCAAGTGGTGTGACACCGAGACCGTTTCCGTGGTGACTGACATGAACTCACATCTGCCTATGAAAAAACGATGACTCGGCTTTTCTCTGTTACTTTGTCGACAGCGACGGAATGCGTCTGTGTGACCTGTTTTTATGACTTCATTAAGCAGAGGGTTTGAAAAGTCAACAGTCAGCAGATTGGAAAATCAATAAAGATTAATAGGTGTTAGTGATCTGCGCTGCAGCCGCTGCTGGACTATGTAGACAAGTACAGAAGATACCAAGTGTCTGTGTGTGTGTGTGTGTGTGTGTGTGAGAGGGGGGGGGGGGGGACACTGCACTGTCATACAGCTGAACAATAACAAAGCAGGTCATATTTAGAAGAAAAAAAAACCTGAATAAACTGAATTTCTGACCCACAATGCAACGAGGGTGCAGTTGGATTTAGCCCTTGCCTCATCTTTACCTAGAGAGCGATGCAATGGCTAGTTCTCCAAGACTCTAAGAGTCAACTTTCATGCTAATTCCATCTTCAAACCCGTAGCTCACCAACTAACTGACCCGAGTCTTGTGAGTGTGTGTGTGTGGGGGGGGGGGAGTCGGGGAAGGATTTACAGGTTGTAATGATGTAAATTTCCCACCCCAGGATGGAGGGAAGGATGCCTCGACTAACGCATATCTTTAAATGTTAGTTTAACAAGCCAAAACTTTAATATCCATTTACAGCACTAACTTTTTAAAGGAAAGACAAAAATACAACACACTTCAGGGTTCAGGTTTACAGCAACAAGTCTGCAATAACGAGTGACGCTGTTGTCAAAAGATAAGAGCGTGAACAAAGCTTTGCCAGACACATTTTCTCAATTAGGAGCAATTCACCGAAATTTCCAGGACTGGTGAATAAAAGTGAAACGAACACCGGTTTCTGTGGCTCTGAGAAAGAAATGTAAGGAGTAGGAGTGTTTGTGTGTGTGTGTGTGAGTGTGAGTGTGCGTGTGAGAGAGAGAGAGAGAGAGAGAGAGAGAGAGAGAGAGAGAGAGAGACAGAGAAAGAGACAGAGAAAGAGTGAGATAAAGAGAGAGTCAAAGACAGAGAGAAAGACAGAGACAGACACAATAGAACTGCAGTGACGCTTCAGTAACGTACACTTGAAGTCGGCTGGCTCGGTTTCTGATACTGTCTGAAGTGGTGTAGTGAAACAGAGCCGAATGGGCGGAGCCCCTCAGCCACAAGCCTGCTCCATAACTTAAACCATGTGATGAGAGGGAAGTCTGCAGGGAGCCGTCAGTGTGCATCAGCGAGAACAACCCGACACAATCCACGCTCTGTGCTTCCTCCACCTGAGATTTACAGCTCGGGCACTGACATGCGGCCTGCCGATATGATTTAACACTCTGGCTGCTGGAGAACCGACCTGCTGTACGGAGCTCAGTCGATCTCGCCCAGCTTCATACAAACGCTGGTTTACAGGAGAACTTTTTTGGAGGAGAACTTCTTAGAACTTTGCAGAAGTTGCTTTGAGTTATGGTACTGACGTGAATTTATTTATAATAAAGTCAGGGATATTAGAGCTGAGGCTGTTTTGTAACTCAAGAGCCAAACAAACGTTACCTTTCACTTCAGGTTTCTGTCCAAAAACAAACACACACACACACACACACACACACACACCTCATACTGTGCATAGTCAGGGGGCTCAAAGTGTAAGTGCAGGTCACAGGTTCTCGTCCCTGGTCCTCGAGAACCCCTGACCTTATTTCAGCGTATTCCCAGATCCAACACACATACTTTGTTGAATCAGGAGTAATGCATTGATTCTTTGTGAAGTCTCAAGTGGAACCTTTTTAGGACAAGATAATAAAGGTGGCCAATCTAGAACCCTTACGAGTGACTCGACTGTCACTCCTGGGACATCCTCAGTGGTTCTATGTTGTGCAGCGGAACCCTTTGAGGTGCAGGTGATAGTAGATCTTCACTTGTCACTCAGGGAGAACCTGGATGGTTCTCTGTCCTGTAGAACCCTTTTCTTGTTTTATTTATAAGTTCATATGTCCTGGTGTTTATTGTGGACACTTTAAGAAGACGCACTGTTGTTTACAACACGATGGGAAAGTAAACAAACAGAAATAAACCAGCATTGCTGTGGCACACAGAAGGCGCCGCTTACCTTGGCGGACGGTTTTGAGCCTCACGGGTCCTTTGGAGTTCTTCACGGCGCTCAGGACGTCGTACAGCGGTAATCCAGACACGGGCAGAGTCTCTACCTCCAGTACCAGCTCTCCTTCGGTCAGAGTGCCGTGGTCGTAGCTGATAGATCCGGGATCCACGCGTCCCACGTACACGAACTCTCCGTTCTCCGCTCCGCCATGCAGTGGCACGTTCACGTCTCCGCGCGCGTCCCGGCGCACCGCGCACTCGCTCACGCTTGCGCTCCAGTGGGGCTTTTTCTGCCCCGCTCTGGACATGATGATGATGAGAGGAGACAGGGACAGGGGGACAGATGATACTGAAACAGGTGGTTAAATCCTCCCGGTCTCAAAAACCGGCTGTTTCACTCGCGGTAAAGTTTCTTCAACATGTGCGTCTGTTTCCTTAGAATAAAAAAGTAATTGGGAAGAAAAAACAAACCCAAAAGAGCCCAAACTCAAGCCATCCTGTATCCGGTAGTGAACTCGGTAACTTCAACAGCTGCTTCTAATTTACATCCGTTTTATTCCTCGTCGTCCTCTCGCGCACAACCTTTTTCATCATTGTTGTTTAATTCCACCAGTCAAAGACTCCCAGAACTCTTTATTCGTGTCCGGGTCAGTTCTTTTTTTTTCTCCTCACTTTTCCCGGTTAACGCGCAGCCTGAACGCGTCTCACGGCTCCTTTAAACAGGTACGACGTCCTCCGTTTGTTTTTGTTAGTGACGCTCGCGCCCGCGCCTGGCCGTAGTTACAGAGCGGCTCGAGCGCCCGCGCATGCCCATTGCATCCCTCTGTAGTCCTGAAAGGAGGGTGGACGCCCTAAAACGCACCGATCGCACGGTCCTAGCGCCCGGTCTTTATCATGCGCAGTGTTACAGAACAGAGCAAACACCCTTTCACTGTCCGGTCAAGTGCACTAGCTTTGTTATGTTAACGTAAACATATATTAGGGAGAATACCCATAATTTTACCCAGAGTTTGTAGGGAATTAAGATCATTAATGGAAAGGTGATTAAATGCGTGAGTCTCACGTTACAAAACAAAACTGAATTGTTAATATTGTAGATAATGTGTAAAATGATCTGTGTTTTCATTCATTATTAAAAAGGTTTTAATGTCAACTATAGAAAGTATTTCACTTCTGATATAATATGAGTCTGATATAACAAGAGTCTGATATAACAGGAGTCTGATATGAGTCTGATATAACACGAGTCTGATACAACATAGGTCTGATATAACATGGGTCTGATATAACACATGTCTGATATAACATGGGTCTGATATAACATGGGTCTGATATAACACATGTCTGATATAACATGGGTCTGATATAACATGGGTCTGATATAACACATGTCTGATATAACATGGGTCTGATATAACACATGTCTGATATAACACATGTCTGATATAACAGGGGTCTGATATAACATATGTCTGATATAACACATGTCTGATATAACATGAGGAAGAAAAGCTGAGCCCTACCCACAGGACAGGTTTAAAAGTGAGCATTAAGATGTTGAGTAAAACTACATGCTCACGTCACTCGGCTGCACGCAGGTTGTCCTCTCTTTTCCTCGTCACTTCCACTCACTCCAGTCCTTCTACATTCAGTAGAACACTTCCAGTCTGACAGGTTTCCATGAAACCGACATTTTCTGGGCTGTGACCAAAACCTACCCACATTCCACAACATGACCGACGTGTAAACGTGACGAACACATTTTGCCTTTAAAGACAGGCTGAAATGAATCCTGACCTTTTTATTTACTTTTTTATCCTTCAATTGTCAAGTCGATTTTATCTAATGACTAGTGATGTTTATGTAGCATTTGTGGAAGGAGCCTCCAGTGCCAGTCCTTTGTATCAGGATTAAGTCTTAAGAAGCAGCGTGTTTCCCTGTTAACAGGATTAGCATTTTTTCTTGTTTTGGAAGGTTCTGATGTTAAGGGCTCAATTTATATCTCTGTTCTTTGTGTGTGGAATTGCAGGTTCTCCGGTTTCCCCCCGGTCCAAATACATGGGTGAATTAAAAGTGTCTAAATAGTTGTGTGAGTGTGTTTGAGTCCACTGGGATCGACGGTCTGATATAACATGAGTCTGATATAAAACAAGTCTGATATAACATGAGTCTGATATAACACAAGTCTGATATAACACAAGTCTGATATAACATGAGTCTGATATAACACGGGTCTGATATAACATGAGTCTGATATAATATGAGTCTGATATAACAGGGGTCTGATATAACACGGGTCTGATATAACACAAGTCTGATATAACATGGGTCTGATATAACATGGGTCTGATATAACATGAGTCTAATAAAACATGAGTCTGATATAATATGAGTCTAATAAAACATGAGTCTGATTTAACATGAGTCTGATATAACACGGGTCTGATATAACATGAGTCTGATATAACACGAGTCTGATATAACATGAGTCTGATATAACACAAGTCTGATATAACACGGGTATGATATGAGTCTGATATAATATGAGTCTAATAAAACATGAGTCTGATGTAACATGAGTCTGATATAACGGGTCTGACATGAGTCTGATATAACATGGGTCTGATATAACATGGGTCTGATATAACATGGGTCTGATATAACATGAGTCTGATATAACATGGGTCTGATATAACATGAGTCTGATATAACATGAGTCTGATGTAACATGGGTCTGATATAACATGGTTCTGATTTAACACGGGTCTGATACAACACGGGTCTGATATAACACGAGTCTGATGTAACACGAGTCTGATATAACATGAGTCTGATGTAACATGGGTCTGATATAACACGAGTCTGATGTAACACGAGTATGATATAACATGAGTCTGATATAACATGGGTCTGATATAACACATGTCTGATATAATATGAATTAAAAGTGTCTAAATAGGTGTGTGAGTGTCTGTGAGTCCATTGGGATCGATGATCTCCTCATTACAAGATCAAGAAAATGGAGAGATCTATTAAATGTGCTGCTTTGAGAGACGACGGATCTTCCAAGCTTTGTTTAACCATCATCAGTGTAACATTTTACTTCTACAGAATAGTCAATATCAGGAGACATACTGTATGTACTGTACTGTACGTGTCCTTCTTTACAGATCCTATACAGTGGCACAACATTATAGCATAGCGCTCTTTATTGTGAACTCTCTCTGTGCTTTATTTATCAGTGTCAGCGGCGTCATTATCACTTTCACAATTGCACTTTAATCACCAGCTATTTGCAAGTCAAATATTCAGAAAAAAAAATACAACACCGTTCGAAATTAGAGATTGGTCTCATTTTCCACACCGGGAACATCTTCATGCATATTAAATTGTGTGTGTGTGTGAAGGTAAGAGTGTAAATGTTTCTCCATGTTGTCCTGTTTATTCTGTCCTCCTTGCGTTTAAACCGTCTTGTTTTTATTTATTTTTTCCCAGCACAGCCAACAGAAGCAGGGAGCAGACTCTTCCTGCCAGGGCTCGGCATCTGGGCCTGCGAGCGATGATGTAACCCGTCCAACCTCATTTCCCTTCTGAGAGACTCAGGGATAAAGCATGCGATGGATGATGGAGCAGCCTGGAGACACACAGCTCGCTCGAGCCTGCTGTTCCTTTCGGTAGCTGAACAAACGCACGCGCGCAAACGATTGGCGATCGTTAGCTGCAGGCGCGAGGAATAATTTTGCGAGAAATCTACATACATTCTAAACATCACTTCCGTCGTGTCCTGATCTGGTTCGTGAGACGAGAGAAAGCAAGACAGACACAAGAGAGTGTGTGTGTGTTTTTTTTTCTCTACACACCAGCACGTCTGTTTAATATAAACTATTCCTTAATTTTTCATTTTCAACATTCAGCGAGCTAATGTTGAAGTCCGGATCTGTAAGAATCGAGGAAACAAAGCTAGAAAGTCCGTCTCTTATCCGACATCCGACACCGTCTCAGACGAACACATCGGCACGTCCGAGAAGCCATTTGAATAATTAGTAATTGATCAGAAGTGAAAATAGATTGAAGTTTGAATAAATATCGACAGCACTGTAGTCAAAAACAGGAAGTCTTCACAGGCAGGTGTAGAAAAAAGTAAAAGGGTTCGATTGTGGATTGTGTTTCGACGTCCGGTTGGGAAAATAAAGGTTAAGGGTCTGAAGATGTGTCTCTGGTGTAAAACTCTACAGCAGGAGATTTCAGCTGATAAAACGGTGACTGGGATTCGCCGAGGTCCGGTCAAGACCGAGATCGTGATCGTGTCCGGATGGAAGTGAGAATTTCCTTTTGAAGCCGTTTGGTTTTGTTGCGATAAAGATTAAACAACAGACATCTTTGAATCTCAGCCGACTTCGTCTACAAACGTTATTGTTCTTGTGGATCTCAAACGATCGATAACATTAGTGATGATGATAAAAAAAAATCAATAAAAAAAAATCCACTAGCTAGCTTAAGACCAGACGTGCGATTAATGCTACAAAATTTAGACGACATATAAAAGTGAAATGTTTGATATGTTTGGGGTTTGATGAAAATGATGATGATAATCTGATTATTGCATACACAGAATGTGTGTAATGTGAGGCATTAGATTAGATTGTGTGGGTGTTTGCTGGCTTCTTCTAGAAGATCACAAACAAATATGCACCAAGGTGCGTAGATATGGATATCTTATAGATATAAGTTATAAACCTTTGCTCATTTTTTCTTAATGTTATAAAGAAAATAACATTTTAAACCAGGCTCACTTAACGGAGAGATAAAGAGAGTTTGTTTATGTTTATTTCTCTTTCTTCTGCCTCGACCCATCCATGATCTACATCCTATTTGCATATTCATGCATACTGTACATGAATAATTCATCACCTTGGATCGTCTATGCTGATTAGATTATTAGGTATCGGTCATGTTTAGATTTTTCTACGTAATGTGATAATGAGAGTATGTTCAGTGGCAGATTGTTGTCTCTGTATTGATGCTGTCTTTATGTGCTCTCACATTAAAATAAAAATAAAACAAAAACATTTCGCATTAAAATAAAAATAAAACAAAAACCTCATTTGCATTTGCAAACTTATTTCTTTGTATATTGCTATTGGATGCCTGAATTTTCTCCAGGAGAGAGAGAGAGAGAGAGAGAGAGAGAGAGAGAGAGAGAGAGAGAGAGAGAGAGAGAGAGAAACAAAGGAATCAACCAACCATCCATCCATCCATCCATCCATCCATCCATCTATCTATCTATCTAGCTAGCTATGGTGAGAGACGGAGTAATCCAAGAAAAAAAAAAAACAAGGAGTATAGTGTAATCTGACTATGTAAATGTAAAATGATGCAAATATTATTGCAAAAAATTCACCAATAACGGTCATGATGTCATCTGAGATCTTTAGAATCTGGATGTGTGTTAAAGCAACATGTAAATCTGTGCTACAGTGTTGGACATGATGTAACGAAATGATCTCCAAAACCAGTCAGGATGATGTGAAGCTGAAGAAGGTCCTGGGACAGTAATGGTGCTCTGGTAGGATTCAATATGAATCGTCTTCAGAGCAGATCCAAGATCGAAGTACACAGAGATTTAATGTTGAAAGCTGGTGTGTCGGCTGGTGTGTCGGCTGGTGTGTCGGCTGGTGTGTCGGCTGGTGTGTCGGCTGGTGTGTCGGCTGGTGTGTCGATGATTCTCGCTTTTAACTCTTATGCTGCTACACGAGCGGCTCTCAGACGAGAGAAGGAGAACCGAGACAGGAACCTGAGGTTTATTGGTTTGCTCTCAGTGAATATTTATATATTCAGTGGCTTCAATCTTCTGGATGAATTTCCACTGTTCCTGAAGAAAGATTCTAAGGAAACTTGAGCAGGATTTGTTTAGTAACTGAGGAAGAAAGAAAACAGAGAGACGGACGAGGGGAAGCTGCCATAACGGTGCTAATAACTCGCTTCACAGACGTCCCACGACAGTGACTGTAACTATAAGTGGATAAATATTACGGCTAGGTCGTTGTTTAATACATTTTTGGAAAACCGCTCGGGTGTTTGAGGTAAACAACACGTCTTGATGTGCAACTTCACGGTCATAAACGTATTGTTCAATAATTAATAATAATAAACTGATTAAAATAGTAATCTTAGGTTATTTACAACACTTTCAAAATCTAAGATTTCCTTACAGAAACTTAATTAAAGTCAGAGCTTATTGCTCGTGAGAATTAGCCAGTGTATGCTAGCCCTTTGATTTTTGCTAACGTGTGTTGTGAGCGTTAAAGCGGGCCTGGGGAATTCTCTCAGGCCAAATCTGGAGTGGAGAAGCGCAATGAAGCAAAGTGCCATCTTGGAGCTGGTCCAGAGCCACAGGGACAAGAAGGGGGATTAGAAAGGAAAGAAGAGAAAAAGCTAGCGAGAGAACTGGCTTGCGAATGGAAGGAGAGCGCATGGTGAGAGGAATGAGCCGCGGTTGTCTTACGGTTGGGGCTCCGGGTGTTTCCTCGACATATAGAGTTTCAACCCAGAGAGCTTGCCAGGAAAAGGAATAATTTAAAACAGGTCCAGAAACGTTAAAGGTACAGAGAGAGAGAGAGAGAGAGAGAGAGAGAGAGAGAGAGAGAGAGAGAGAGAGAGAGAGAGAGAGAGAGAATAATATGGTGCAGCTTGGTTATATATGTTATTAACCAATTTGCATAATTGTTCATCTCCAAGTTAGAAACAGAATGAAAGGATCCTGCAAACACACACACACACACACACACACACACACACACACACACACACACACACACAAACACACACACACATACACACAAAACAACAAAAAAAATGTGTTTTCAATAAAATCTGACATGATGTAGAGCTTTGATCTGAGGGATGAAGTGTAAGGTCTTTTTCTTTCTTCTTCTTAAGTTGGAACAAGTATCACGTTTCTTAAATCAGCTCCAGTCTTCAGTCTCCTCCGACGTCTCACCTCAGGGATGGTGAACCTCCTGGAAGGGCCGCATTGGCCGTTTTGTTTAAAACGAGACGTGGGTTGTTTTTTTCCTCCCTCATCCAAAGATAAAAGTGATTCTTGTGTCAGAATCACAGGAGGCTCGCTGAAGATCCATTTATCAAGAGGAGAGTTTGAACGTTTCCTTTTAAGAGCGGCGTATTAAATGTTTCGAGTCACGGTGGTCTAGAAATCAGAATCATTCACACACACAAACACAAACACACACACACACACTGGCCTTTAGAAAGAACTATTGAAAGTCAGCGTGCAGGCAAAGCCGTGGACGTGTGGGCTGCGGAAGTTCAGCTCTGCTGCTGTCACAGATCTGTTTCTTTTTTCTTTTTCCTTTTCTATGTGATTGTGGCTTGTGCTCCTTTTGTCCTCTCTTTCTCTGCAGGGAACCATCAGCATGTCGGGTTCCTGTCACAGACGTACACTTCCTCAAACCTCCTCAGATAAAAAAAAAAAAAAAAAAAAAATACAAAAGAGGACATTTACTAAAGTGCTACCTGGACTGGTGTGGACTTTACTAGTCCTAAAGGGATCCAGTGTCAGATTCTTTAGTTTCATGGTTTCCAAAGTTGCTGTGTTAACATCAAATTTAGAAGAAGGTTGTGCTTCAGGATTGTCTTTAAAAAGGTCAGGATTTTGAAGGCAAATGAATAAACAAACAAACAAACAAACAAACAAATAAATAAAAATTGTTGCCTAATTATTTTCCTACATTATCTCCATTATTTACCAGGACAATATTCAGATTGTTATTGTGTGAGATCTGGCAACCCTGATCATTCATCTTCTTCACTTAGTGCTTTGTTGTGGTGAACAAGCACAGAAGATGGGATGTCTGCTTATTGCACATCTCTCTCTCACACACACACACACACACACACACACACACACACACACACACACACACACACAATGTTTTTTCTGCTGTTGTGATTGTTTCGAGCTGCTATAACACGGTGAATTACAGGAACTAATTTGTTTTGCAGACAATCCACCTTATGAAATGGAACGTAAGTCTAACCAGATAAACTGAACGACTTCCTTGTTTCAGATATGGAAAATAAAACGTTTTTTTTTTTTTATAGGAAGGAGGAATAAACTGTATATACTCTGAGTGTTGGCTGGTGTTTAAATCCTTCTACTAGGATCGTGTATGGAGTCATTTGAACGAGTCATACGAGTCATTTAAACGAGTCATATTCAATTACACATCCAGTTTTATCTGTTTATCATTTTCATCTAGTGGAGATAAATTCACTTAGATATCTTTAGCATTTTGGTGGGATGGCACACACACATACACACACGCAAATACACACACACACACACACACACACACACACACACACACACACACACACACACACACACACACACACACACACTACATGATTGTACTACAAACAATATAATAAATAAGGCTTTATATCAAACCTGGTCGGGATTTTAATCTAGCACCTACCCAGCATTGACACTTCTTCTACCCAGTGTAAAATATGAAGAAATGTCTCCATCTAGCGGTCAGAATACAACATGACAGCAAGTTTAAATATAAAGCCACAGAGAGGGATTTCATCAGGTCAGGGTCACTTCAGTGCAAAATGCTCATCTGTGTGTAATTGTGGAACTGAATTCATTTAAAAATATATATATATAGCTACAAGATGGAGGTTGATTAGTCCATAACAAACACTAACAAACCAAACATTTCTTGGTCCTAGTGAATGTAAATTGGATTCATTATTCTTTCATTTTCATATGCAGTATTGCTTCTCTCACCACAAGAGGGCGACATATTTATTAAACGGATTTTAAATACCGAAAAATAATTTGTAAAATACAAAAAAATCACGTCATGTTAATCGCAATCTAATCTTCTTTTTCGCATTTCAGCTTTTTAATTTCTAACTCATTTTATTAAAAAAAATAATTTTTGTTTATACTTTGAAATTAGATTGTTTGATTGACCTGCTGAACTTAATATATGTAATTCATACTATCACATGAGTCTGTAAATATATTATATATATATATATCCTGTTTAATTAAAAAGCTGAAATGCGGAAAAGAAGATTAGATTGCGATTAAAATGATGGTCATGTTTGTATTCTACAATTTATTTTTCGGTATTTAAAATCCGTTTAATAAATATGTCGCCCTCTTGTGGTGGAAAAGCAATACTGCATATGAAAATTAATAAATAATGAATCCAATTTGCATTCACTAGGACCAAGAAAGAATTTTTTAAAGTTTTTGTGTGTGTGTGTATATATATATATATATATATATATATATATATATATATATATATATATATATATAGAGAGAGAGAGAGAGAGAGAGAGAGAGAGAGAGAGAGAGAGAGAGAGAGAGAGTGTGTGTGTGAGATAGAGCGAGTGTGTGTGTGTGTGTGAGAGAGGGAGAGAGGGAGAGAGAGAGAGAGAGAGTGTGACAGAGAGAAAGAGAGAGAGTGTGTGTGACAGAGAGAAAGAGAGAGAGATTGTGTATGTGTGTATGTGTGTGAGCGAGAGAGATAGACAGAGAGAGTGTGTGTGTGTGTGTGAGAGAGAGAGAGAGAGAGAGAGAGAGAGAGAGAGAGACAGAGAGAGACAAAGAGAGAGAGAGACAGAGAGAGAGAGAGACAGTGAGACTCAGATTCATCATGAATAAAGATGAGTACAGATAAATCCAGACCCTCCTGCAGTGACACAGCTATATTTAGGCCTCATGCAGGCTGAGGATCAATATGTCACATGTAGATGACAGATGTTTATGTCTCGGTTCCTCTCACCTGTAACAGCGGAGCACCTGCGAGTAAAAGAGCTCACAGTTATACAAAGTGACTCGCAAGAGAAAGTAGAACCTAAAGGTCTCTAAAGCTTTAAGTCATTTAAAAATGAATAAAAGATTCTTTTCTAGTGGCTGAAAGAGTTTGAGTTCAACAGATATGATGTGTTTTTGTAACAGACATAAAGGTGGAACTTAAAGTGTGATACATGAGAAACAGGAACATGCAAAAGCTGAAGACATTGGCTCTGTACATGTACCTTGCACAATGACAATAAAGTTGAATCTAATCTAATCTAATCTAATCTAATAAAACACTATGGCATCATTATTTAATACATAAACAAACAAACAAATAAAATAAATAAAATAAAATAAAAATCAATCAATCCTCTGGTGAAAAGGAGAATAAAATTCCAGGCACATTTTCCACACGTTTTATACTTCAACCACTTTTATTTATTTATTTATTTATTTATTTATTTATTTATTTTCAGAAAAGTTTGTATACTGAATACTGAATTACTATTTAATTGTTATTAAATAGTAATTCAGTATTTTTACATCATTATTGCAATATAGATTTATTTCACACTTTAAATCAATTTAACAACATATATATATATATATATATAATATATATATGAACAAATCTAAAAAATAATCTTATAAACAAACTGTTTTTTTAAATATAGTTTATACTTTAAATTTAGTTTATAGCAAGAGATATTTTAATAAAATATATTTAAACATACTTTAGTTGGATTGTTTTCGTGAGAAAATACATTTGTGTTTTAATAATTGACGGATAAAAATAAATATTTTTTACTAAACCTGAGAGAGAACGAGTTCCTGATCTGACAATCTGTGCATTGGAATCGACAGATTCGAGGCAGGACTTGTTTTTGTGTGACGTCATTAGTCCGCGACCGGAGTAAACATGGCTGCGCCCTTCATCAGCGTGTTTTGATTGTAGTACAAATTCATCCGAATCCGAATCAGAATCGGGTTTATTGACCAAGTTTGCTGACACACACACGGAATTCGGTTCAGGTCCAGATCATGTAAAATACGTGAATCGTGTAAATATTGTGTTTATGGTGAAAAGAGAAACCTGGAGCTTCATCCAACATGGAGAGAAGAGAGTTTATAGCGTCGCTTGTGGTAATAAAGCGAGTTTAATCTGTCACTAAAAAGTCGCTTTCTAAATGACTTCATAGGGGTTAAAGTAATGTCTTTAGTTCTTTATATTTAAACATTATTCAATATTCAAGCCTCTAACCTCCAAGTCTGTAGTCTGTAACCTCCAAGTCTGTAGTCTGTAACCTCCAAGTCTGTAGTCTGTAACCTCCAAGTCTGTAGTCTGTAACCTCCAAGTCTGTAGTCTGTAACCTCCGAGTCTGTAGTCTGTAACCTCCAAGTCTGTAGTCTGTAACCTCCGAGTCTGTAGTCTGTAACCTCCGAGTCTGTAACCTCCGAGTCTGTAGTCTGTAACCTCCGAGTCTGTAACCTCCGAGTCTGTAGTCTGTAACCTCCAAGTCTGTAGTCTGTAACCTCCAAGTCTGTAGTCTGTAACCTCCAAGTCTGTAGTCTGTAACCTCCGAGTCTGTAACCTCCGAGTCTGTAGTCTGTAACCTCCGAGTCTGTAACCTCCGAGTCTGTAACCTCCGAGTCTGCAACCTCCGAGTCTGTAACCTCCGAGTCTGTAGTCTGTAACCTCCGAGTCTGTAACCTCCGAGTCTGTAGTCTGTAACCTCCGAGTCTGTAGTCTGTAACCTCCGAGTTTGCAACCTCCGAGTCTGCAACCTCCGAGTCTGTAACCTCCGAGTCTGTAACCTCCGAGTCTGTAACCTCCGAGTCTGTAGTCTGTAACCTCATAGTTTTTCCATGTTTTTAGAACTGTTCTATCATATATTTAAAATGTTTATATTCACTTTATTCTTATTTTTGTTTATTTCATTTTCTCAGGATTCAAACTTGGAATTGATCTTTAAGTGATGTTTAATTAAGTCTGATCAACTTTATTTAAAACAAAAAGAGAGAGAGAGAAGGAGGAGAGTGAGAGAGGAGAGGAGTGAGAACGAGCGAGAGAGAGCCTGTTATTATTCAGCTTGACTGAATGCATATTGTCATGTCTGTTCCTTTTTTCTTTACTATGACTGCTTTCCTTTTATTGACAGGTTTAATAGGAATTAGATGTACAGTACATATGTTGTATGCAAATGACATGTAAATATGCGGCTCTGGAGCTCAACTTGTTTCATCTGCTCTCGTTTCTGTGCATCGTTTTATTCAGGAAACATCTGATTGTTATTTTTCTTTTTCCCAGGCTGGAGGTTGTGCAGGCATGTGTGTCGACCTCACGCTCTTTCCTTTGGACACCATTAAGACACGTTTACAGAGTCAGCAGGGCTTCCACAAGGCCGGAGGATTCAGGGGCATCTACGCAGGAGTGCCCTCTGCTGCTGTGGGATCTTTTCCAAACGGTACACTTCATGATTCACTTTGAAGTTACAGCAAAGGGCAAAAAATGATAGATTTTCACTTCATGAACTCAAGCAGTCAGTGAATAAACTGTGTTTGTGTTTGCTTCCAGCTGCCGCCTTCTTCGTCACATATGAAAGCACCAAGTCCGTGCTCTCAGACTGTTTCTCCTCACGCATGGCTCCAGTCACACACATGCTCGCTGCATCGCTCGGAGAAATCGTATGTTCTCTCTCTCTCTCTCTCTGATGATTTCTCGTGATTCCTCATTTCGTCTTACCTCAGATTGCTCAGGGAAAATACATCCTCAGATGATTGTTACACCTCTCTGATATACAGTAGTCTTGGGCTGGGAGCAGGCTGATACTGGCTCCTTTCTGAATCACAAAAAACGTCTTTCATTTCTGAATAGATAACTAGATAAGATAGATAACTAATTAAAGAAACATTGCCCTGAACAGAGGCTTAACATTGTAGAGTGCTCTACATAGCCATCATATCTTTAATACTAAATAATAATAATCAAATTACAAATTGATATTCTCCAGAAATAATGTATAATGTCTTCCAAAGCATGTGATTGAATAAACAGTCTTTCCCAGACTCAGGGAGGATGATGATTGAAATATATTGTGTACTGAATTAAAGCTCCAAAGTGCGTTAGTTATATAATTAATAGATTAGCAGATACACGTCGTCACTTCCAGGTGGTAACAGTATAAAATGTGGAAATGTTCATGGGGGTGAATACTTTACGCAAGCCTCTGCAAGGTATAGCTGTGATGTTTGCTGTTGTTTCGAATATCTTTGACACGACTGCATTACGGAATTAATCAGGATTATAAGGCAGCCCTCGTACACCGTGGCGTCCTCAGAAAGAGTGAGCAGGCTGAAGTTGAGGCTGAGGTCAGCCTTCGGTTTAACCCTTCGCCTGCCTCACAGGGACTTACGCACTTCAAAGTGCGGATTTAGCAGCACAGATCCATGTGCTGGGAAGAAGCTTTACCAAATCCTGTAATCTGAGGTGTCGGGGATTAAAGCCGCCGTGCTCGGGTCATCCGGAGAGCAGGGTGGAGACGCGGCCCCGGGGAAAACGGGTTGTCTCTCACTCGAGCTTCGTAACAAAACCTACTGATGTTTGTAGCAGTCATGTGAAGTGTCTGATTATCTGTTCATCACATTATACAGATATGATAATCACGTTTGCTTCTTTCCCTCCCGGACTGAATGTTGGCTGAATTTAACACTCTGGGATTTGTACACGGACTCTCATGAGTTTCTGCACTTTAAAGTTTCGAGACTGAACTCTTCACCTCCCGAGTCCTGAACTTACTTCAGAAATCACACCAAACTTCATCAAATGTCTTTTTTTGTTGTTGTTATACATGAAAAAACTAGTGCACCTTTCAATTCAGATTCATGCTTTGTTAGTTAAAAAAATGAAATAAAAATCAATCTAGTAATTAAGTGTAATTATATAGAACTGTTCATACAAAATAATTCAACTCTGATTTATTTACAGTGTGAAGGAAAAGGCAGAACTAAATATCAGTAAAATAAACTAAAAATAAAATGGTTGTAAAACATGTGGGTGAGAGAGCGAGATTATTATTATTATTATTATTATTATTATTATTATTATTATTATTATTATAAAAGTCAGGATTATTCCCCAAGTAAACAAGGAATTTGGTTCCAGCTGTTGGTGACTCTCAAAAGTACACACAAAAATAACACTATACTATACAAGACAATACACAAATAACACTATACAAGACAATACAGACATAAATAACAATATACTATACAAGACAATACAGACATAAATAACACTATACTATACAAAACACTATACAAGACAATAAAGACATAACACTATACAAGACAATACACACATAAATAACACTATACTATACAAGACAATACACAAATAACACTATACAAGACAAGACAATACACACATAAATAACACTATACTATACAAGACAATACACAAATAACACTATACAAGACAAGACAATACACACATAAATAACACTATACTATACAAGACAATACACACATAAATAACACTATACTATACAAGACAATACAGACATAACACTATACTACACAAGACAATACACAAATAACACTATACAAGACAATACAGACATAAATAACAATATACTATACTGTACAAGACAATACAGACATAAATAACACTATACTATACAAGACAATACAGACATAAATAACACTATACTATACAAGACAATACAGACACAAATAACACAATACTATACATTTAGCTTAACTACACAAGACAATACAGACAACGTGATACAATACAGACAAGTATGAGTATTAAATATGAATACAGAATATATGACCGATCAGTTTTGTACATAAAGTGTGAGCACCTGTGGCAGACCAAATTTCCTTAATTGACATAGAAAGTACATCCTCTGCTGGGCCTTTTTGATGACGGAGTTTATGTTGCACTCCCATTTCATGACTTCGGAAATGGTAGTCCTCAGAAACTTGAAGGTCTCCACAGATGACACCGGGCTGTTGGATATTGTGCTAGGGAGTAGTGTTGAGGGGTCTTAAATAAAGTCCACTATCATCCCCACAGTTTTGAGTGTGATTAGCTCTAGGCTGTTCTGACTGCACCATAGCACCAGCCGCTTCACGTCCTGCCGGTATGCGGACTCGTCGCCATCTTGGTGTCTGACGAGCGCAGTATCATCTGCAAATTTCAGGAGTTTAACAGTTGGGTCACTCTAAGTGCAGTCATTAGTGTAGAGGGAGAATAGCAGTGGGGAGATCCCTGAGGAGTGCCAGTGCTGATTGTCCGAATACTGGAGGTGACACCTCCCAGTCTCACCTGTTGTTTCCTGCCTGTCAGGAAGCTGGTGATTCACTGACAGATGGCAAGAGCTTTAGGAGTTTGGAGTGGAGAATGTCCATAATTATTGTATTAAAAGTAGGCAAACTGTATTATTATTTTTATTATAATACATTGTTACTCCACTTATAACAGAATACCCCCAAGAAGTTTACATACAATGTAAGAGCCAATCGGGTTGTAGTATGGAAGTGAAAGAGTAGTTCACTAGGTCAAGGGGCGGGGCTTTTCTGATTTGCACGTCTATTGCACTTGATCTCTTGAGTCTGAAATGTTCACGTTTCTATGGAACCTTCATTTTATAAATGTCCCTAAAACATTTCATGACACGACTTTATTCTTAAACCCTTGCACAAAAAAAGAATGATTTTTCCTGACATTCCCCAAGGAGTTTTCAATTAATAGTTGAAAAACATGATATTCGTTTTAAACCTCTTGCAGTGTCAGTGCTGTAGTGTGTGTGTGTGTGTGTGTGTGTGTGTGTGTGTGTGTGTGTGTGTGTGTGTGTGTTCACCCTAGGCATTCTCTACAATAAAGAATGCCCTGGATGATGGGGTCTGTCAGGGATGGAGCAGGCCGTTATCTAGCCATTATATCAGATTTATCTTCATTCCCTTTTGTTCGACACTCCCTCCGAGAGCTCATTTGTCAGGCCGAAAGATTCCCGAAAGCGGAGCAAACATATTCTGTGTGCCCATCTCACCTCGGAGAGATCGCTGGCATCCACCCCACATGCCACAGCGTATAAGCTCCACCTCGACCTGGGCCGAGAGGCGGCGTGTGATTTATCACGAGAGTGTTCCTGAAAGCTCCGGGCTGCGTCCCGGTTTCATCCCGGGCCACCCGGAGCGCCGTCATCCAGACCACAGGGGTCAAAGTGTAGGCAGATGATCCTAATTTGAACTGGCAGATGGAAAATGTTATGTGTCTGCATAAGTAATGGTGCTATTACAGCCCAAGCGCAGGCTGTCGTGGCCAGATATTGCTTCCTTTTTTTTTCCCCCACCAGCAGATGGATATTGGAAGGCAGCGCTGCTCGGCGCCTCCTTAGGGATAGCTGCAGGTGAGGAGGAATTGATTTTTACTTGCTTTTATTCCTCACCTCTTATTGCCTAACGTGCACACGGCAGCCACCGGGCACATTTTTTCATCTTTAAAGAATAACTTGTCGTTTGGAAAAAGATCCAATTCACAAGCGATTTTTCTAAAAGTGTAAAACTGACGTGAGAAAGCAACAAAAAGAAAATGATGAACAGCAAGTAAGAAGTAAGAAAGAAGATGAGGAAGCCAGTGTTTTGGAAGGAGAAGAGGGGGGGGTTTAAGAGGAAAGACGGCAGGAGTAAAGGGAGTAAAGAGAATACGGATGGAAGGATGAAAGGAGAGAGAGAGAGAGAGAGAGAGAGAGAGAGAGAGAGAGAGAGAGAATGGAAGTGAAGGAAGTTAGGATAGTGAGAGGAACAGAGAAGGAAGAGCAAGAGGGAGTAAGAAGGGAATGAGGAAGGTAACAGAGAGACAGATAGGAAGGCGAGTAAGGGTAGATAGAGGATAGAAGGACAGAGAGAGAGAGAGAGAGAGAGAGAGAGAGAGATTTAAATAATTGAGTTGGTGTGAATTTTACTGTTTACGTTTACTGGGATTTTACTTATTAGACCCTGCCCTTGGACTCAGTGATGCATGTGGTGTAAATCTCTGCGTCCTGTGTTACCGTGAGCTCCGAGTTCACTCGTTTTCAGTCAGATCTCCTGCGACTTTGCTGCAGTAACCGAAAAAGACGTGTTCGTGAATTCCCTCCTATCAGTCACTCCTCAGCTACGACGCTCCGTTAATTTCTCCACCATCATTCAGCTGCTTCCTTTCCTGTGATGCAGATTCTCGTGACGTCTCGTCGGATAGCCGCCATCTAATTAGCGCTGCCGGGAGTTAATAAAGATGAATAGCTACGTGCTCATCGTACTGTTAAAGTGTTTACCGCTTCACCTTGCTGCTCTTTCAGTCTTTATTTATTCGTAAGCTGCATTTAATAATCTTAGAGAAGAAAGAAAAGTATTTCATCATTTTTAATGTTTGCCAGTAGAAATCCCTGCCAATCTGGCAACCCGGGTCCTCGCTTTTCCTCTCGGCTACTTTGTGTAAATTAGCCAGAAATAAACAATGTCCCTAATTCATCTGATCTGCTATAACATCTCTTGGGGTTCCTTTGAAATTGCCTCTCAGCCCCAGCGTTCAATTATAGCAGCGATTGCTTGTCATATCTACTTCTCTCCCTGTTTAGAACCGTAATTTTTTGACCCTTCAGAGAATTAAACGAGGAAACTTGATGAACGGCGCTTCATAAACCAATGACGTGGACGGTAATGAGCTCGTGGAAACATCTCCTGTCAGCTCGGATAAAGTAGGCTGCAGTGGTTGGGTTCGGACACCGAGGGGCGCTCCAGCTACACGGTTCTGGAAATGCTCCCTTCTTTCTATTCACTCCCATTATTTCAGCCATGAGTTTTGAATAAAGATGGCTGTTTCCACGGTTAAAGACCATCCTTTCAATCTAGAGTTATGTTTTAAAGAAAGAATGTAATATATTATTATTATTATTATTATTATTATTATTATTATTATTATTTTATCAGAACAAATCTGATGAATTTAGTGTGCTGTCTATCCAGCTCTGAGTTTATTAAAGAGCAGAAGATTGTTACATCCTGTTTTTACAGCTTTCGTCTGTGATTGGTGGAACTTTTTCTTTACGATTGCTCTACAAAAATGTTATCATTGCATGTAAAAAAATGTTTGTGTGTGTGTTGTCTTGTCTCCTACATGCAGGTTGCGTGTCTGATCCGAGTCCCGACAGAAGTGGTGAAGCAGAGAGCTCAGGCCTCTCCCTCTTTCCACACACACCATGTCCTGCTAGCTACTCTGCGTGAGGAGGTACACACACACACACACACACACACACACACACACACATGAATACACACCTAGATCTCACCTGAGATCTACACATACACACACACCATACACAAGCTATTGTACAGAGCAGTAACTCTTGAGGATGCAAACAGATGCCTAGATTTTATATATAGTCATGATTTTAAAAAAGCTTTCCCTTTTTTTTCTTTTATTGTTTTATAAATAATGTGTTGTTGTGTGCAGGGGGTTCGTGGACTGTACAGGGGATTTGGCAGTACAGTACTGCGAGAGGTAAGACTGTCCACTCAGAAACACTTACGTCTAATATCCACATGACACAACTAATTCTTTCCCTGTTGATCTTTAACATGCCCTGAACCCGCCCTGAACATGCCCTGAACACGCCCTGAACACGCCCTGAACATGCCCGTACATGCCCTGAACATGCCCCAAACACGATCTGTACACGCCCTGTACCTTATACGGTCAGTGTATGGACACATAACTATGGTAACCTATTACGCTCATGTGTTTAGGGTTTTTAAGAGAGCAAATGAATCTCTTGTTTTGGCAACAGTCTTGGGTTATTGCATCTTGGAGTATCGATTTTGCTCATTTAGGAGTTACCCACAGGATTATTAGTTGTTTATTCATTTATACATTTATTTATTTTTTTCCCTAGGTCTCAGCTCTGTTTTCTTTTCTCCACTCATTTTGTATAAGAAATGTGGCTAATTAATTAGAAAAGAAATGAGAAAAAGACAGGCCAAGAGGTGAAATGAAACGGTGCCGTGATGAGGCTGCCCTCAGATATAGATCGCCCTCTCGCTTGTGCTCACCGGCTCTTTCTTTTGCTCTTTGATGAGTCCTGGTGTGCTGTGATAATGCTTTAATGAAGGCTGACAGAGAGATACACTCTTCTATTCTCTTTCAGAAGAGAGAGAGAGAGAGAGATTGTTGTTTCTTCATGTCACAGGTTTCAGAAAAGAGAATGAAAAAAGAACTTTTGGTCTACATGAAGGTGACACTATTTTCCGTGTGTGTGTGTACACTCCCACACCGCCAGGTGATCCTGTACCTATTTTCCGCGTGTGTGTATGTGTGTGTACACTCCCACACCGCCGGGTGATCCTGTACCTATTTTCCGCCTCACTTAACCCACAATATTCCATCTGGACATGCCGTTTGGGGCAAGGGACGGCACGGTTGTGTGATTTCTCTGGAGCTTTCAGAATAAATGAATACATTTGGATGGCAGCAGAACGATTTCCCAGCATGCCGCAGGCTCTGGCAAGATGCCGTTGGGATTGTCCTGATGATGGTCGGTGACGTGCGTCACAGAGCTCATTTGTTTCCTCAGCTTTCTTTATCTTCTCCAGGGCTGCGGCCCTGTCAGGATAAGTTTGTTTAGTCTGAACGACTTTAATTAGAGTAGCTTTCATTTGGTTAATTAATTGGAAGCTTCAGTCTGCATCCATGAAGCAGCTCTGACCTGGGATCAGTCTGTACGAAGGAGATATGTGTAGAGTGTGATTACTCGTGTGGACTCATGAAAAGACCACGTTCTATTGGCGGAGATACCGGGGGTTTCGGTTTGATGATGTTTCAAAACATTTTGTTTGTTTGTCGTTTGCTGTTCATCAGTAGGCATGGGAATTAAGATCTCAAGATGGTTGGAAGGATCACAGCTGGAAAAGATGGATGGATGGATTGGTGAATTGTTAGATGAACAACAACCGGAATATAAGGATGGGCTGATAGATGAAAAAGTGATGGGAGAAATGGTGAATTCATCATATATGCCATTGGTGGGTGGATGGACTACAGCTGGGATGTATAGATGGATAATTGGACTACTGATAGGATGACGATAGATTTTTTTTGAAGGAGTGGTGGGCTGGGATTCATGGGTGGGTCAATGGATGGAGGTACCACGTTTTAAATGATTGGATGAAAGGATTAAATAGATAAACTATATCTGGAATGTGCTAATCCCATGTCCTAATGGATGGGATATGTACTCCATGGATGGATAGATGGATGGATGGCCGGATAGATGGATGGGTAGAACGATAAATGGATTGTCTGTAATTTGATGAGTGAATCGATGGGGTAACTTTTTTTTAAGTCTTCTTTAGGTTTAGTGGTCCACTGTAAACGTGTGCACCGTGACTATGAGAAGGAGGTTGACTTCTGTATCTTTCCACTAGAGGGCAGAATAAGATCAACACCGAGGGAGGAGGATAATCAGTCGAAAAGCCCTCTGGATCAATAGCAGCTTTTTAAAAATGAAGCTTTAATTAACCAACAGGTCAACAGGAGTTGATTGCTGATCGGAATGCTAATTACAGTTAAACTCCTGAACTTTGTTTTCTTTGTGTTTTGAAAGTGAACTGCTCGATGCTTTGGGTAAAGGAAAGAACTTTCTTTTAGATGTAACATAAGCATTCGGGAAAGGGGGCGATGATTAATAAGAAGTCCGCTCGACCTGATCTCTCGAGTTAGGAGGCCGCTACAGCATCCCACAGCACTTTACTCAGACTGATCAGACCTGAGGATAAGAAAGGAGGGGGAGGGAGGAGAGGAGAGGAGTGGAGAAGGTCTGAGCAGTAACACTTGAAGAATGTTGTTATGAAACACCTCACTCTGGAGTGCTGATCCTGCCAGAAATGATCCTGAACCGCAGTCCAAAACCACACTCATACTCACACATGAATCGCTTATGACTACACCGCTGGCTTCCACAGCACTGCTTCTGACATGACCGAGACATGATGCATTAGCTTTATTTATCCTTTCTTATTAAAATCTACTACCATTTTAAAGGGGTGGTTTGCAGTTAGCCTAATTCAGGGTCAGAAATAAGTAAAGAAAAACTGAATATCTCAATTTATTATACACTGATTTATCTTATGATTATATGGTTTAAGGTCTATATCCCATTTTCAAGGAGCTGATCATGAAATGTTTTTTCATGCCAAGGCAGGGTCAATTTCAGGGCCTGAAAAAAAAACATCAACAAAGTATCTAATGCGCCTCATTATACGTACCTTAAGGTAACTCAAACGATCACGAGATTAAGTCTTGTAGCCTAGTTTAAAGGAAATATTTGCAAGCAGACGTGGAAGAACTGTTAAAGCTGTAAATGGAGCTAATCACTAACTAAATATTTCCAATATGACTGACAAAGCTTACTGAAAACAGCCTTTGGCTTGGTATTTTTCCCAGGAAGCACTGGAAAGCGTCCTCCAGCACATGACGTGATATCAGAATGGCTGCTTTTACAGTCAACAGTAAATTAAGTACAACTCAGATTTTAAAGATGTATCTTATAGATACAGATACATCTTAAAAAGGTAAACGTTTACCGTGTTTTTTTATTTTTTCTGTTACCTACTCTGTAGCTCAATGTCCATGACGAGTTCCCACCTCCGAGTCCAGACGAACGACGATGGATGACTTATCGGAAAGACCCTAAGCAACCGTAGGCGTCGATATGGTCATGTATACTGCAGACTAAATAGTGGGTGTGAATAGACAATGAACAAAAAAAAAAGCTCTCTCCATAAAACCGCTTGGATGTTCTTTGTCCTGAAACCTATCTATTAGCTTTGGCGAAATAAATTTTTCAGGCATGCTGCTGTAAAATCAATAAAGTGGCCTGGGGTGAGTAATGAACACAGGATCAGGTTTGTGTTTGTAGATTTGGGATGTGTTTGGCTCCAAGCGGAGTGTGTTCTTTAAATCAGTAACGTACGTGGGAGGGTTTCTTTGTGAAGATGCTGCTGCAGATTTATCACCTCTCACGTGGAAACTATTAGTTATACACAGATGAGCTCTCTTCCGCTGTCTCCCGATGGCTAGTTGACCCCGAGGTCGGGTCACCCGGGGGGGGGAGTTAAAGTCCAGCCGAGTGCAGTTTGCCTGAATTCCCCATGTGTTTGTTCACCTGCAGGTTGATTTACGCAGTCTGCTGTGCGGTAAACAGGTGGAAGCTTGTGTTTGTGGAATGCAGACTCATGTGTGATGAGCATTTCATCTGTGTCGGGGTCGCATGGTTAAGTACTAACACCTGATGATGCACGGCGGCTCGGTATCAGTGAAGGAAATCAGTTAGATCGGTTACAGACTCCAAGTTAGAAGCTAAACCTTTACTGTAAAAGTTACGAGCAATTGTTAGTCAATGTTAGAATTCTCAAATCTGATTGGTCAGCAGCTCAGGCACTAGGTCGTGTGTGCACGTGTTGGTGTGTGTGTTTTATGGTGACTAGTCCTGTTCTCTGTTTATCTTCACTGTTCCGGTTGGTTGGCAGGCACTTTTTTTAACACGTTATACGAGTGATAACTTAAGCATGACCGGGACACCATTGTCCTCGGAGTCATGAGCATGGCACTGTGGAAAAGACTGAAGACTGGTTTTAGCACATTGACTGTAAACATTAAAAAAGCTGATGTTTTTCATCAGAAACTGAAAACTGTGTGTGAAATTATAAAAAAAAAAAATCATCATAATAAAATAAATAAATAAATGTGTTTTTTTTTTTTTTTTACTCGTGTAAAGAATTTGAAGCTCTCTTTTTTCAGCTTCCACCTGAGAATTTGTTTAGATTAATCATCCCAGTTGTTCCAGTCAGTGCATCATTCCACCTGTAATGAATTACAATCATGATTCATGATCAGGATTCTTTTTTAATCATTTTTTAAAAGTATTACTAGACCTGAAGACTAAGGTTGGGTTTTTTGAGGGTGTGACTGTTAAAGATAAATGAGTTGATGGATCCCCCAGCGGTTTCCCGCCGTTTTCTATACTGACTTATGTTGTTTCTTCATATGTCGCCGTGATAACAGATGAGTGTGATTCTTTTAGCAGATTCCATCCATTACTGCATCCGGACATCAGCACAATCACTAAATCTGCACCAGGTCTTCAGAGAGACCCAATAACTTTATTATAATTGCCAGCAAAGAAGAGAAATGGACGGTAGTGAAGGAGGAGTATACCGTGTGTGTGTGTGTGTGTGTGTGTGTGTGTGTGTGTGTGTGTGTGTGTGTGTGTGTGTGTGTGTGTGTGTGTGAGAGATATTAAATAATAGGTAGGAATGCTTTTAAGTGTGTTTCAGGTTTGAAAAAAGTGTGTGTGTGCGTGAACAATACCCAGACAACTCTGAACTTGGTATTTGTTGGTGTGTGTGCATATGTAACTGATAACTAAAAAAGAACAATGGAATAAACACCAAAGTTTTGCCAAAGTTTAAAACAGTCAAGATGTGTGCATGTATGAGTTTGAGGATTCCAGGAGTGCGTGTGTGTGTGTTTGTGTGAATTCCGTGAGCATTTTAAGGGGTCGTTCTCCTTGTACTTTCAGCTCTCTCTCAGAGGGACTGACTTTGGCAGGTCTACTGCTGTGTGTTCTGTAGAAGATCAGAGATCTGAGCTCACACTCTTCACTGACCCAGACGTTACACACATACCTACGCAAGTACATAGCCCAGTTATGGAATGCACACACAGGCACATTTATCCTGCTGACTGCGCAAGGGCAGGATCAACTATAGCCAGTCAACTTGAAGCTAAATCCCTCTTAGTGTCTGCTGTCTCACGTGTAAACAACTTTATTTTTTATAAACTGATAGATGTTTAATGATTGCATTAGGCACATTACAAGGAAATTACCCTTAGTTACCATACCAGCATTGTTGCACATGGGGCATTGACCTCATCATCAAAAGGTCTGAATCCTGCCAATGCCACAAACGTCTAAGATCGGGTTCCAAGATATCTCAATCAACATCACTTCCTGGTCGAAAGGAAAGCACTCCTGCTTCCTCTCTCAGTCAGAGCAACAGTTCAGTTCACAAAATGGCTTAAAAATAAAAAAAAATGAGGTTTGTCTCTTGAAGAAAACAGTTTATGATAATGGTCCACTCAAAAAGGATGGGATTATTGACAGCAAGTAGCACCATCACAAATGCAGGACCTTCAGTGAACTGTGTTATATAGTATACAATTGTTTAGAAGCTTCTCAAACCAAATACCTTTGTAACATAGGGCTGAGTCAAGTAGCTGATTTCACCGTGGAAACGTATCTGTGTACATGATCTTTTATGTAGTTTCTATTTCTGTAAAGATTATGAGAAGATGACTAAACATACTTTATACATCTCTGAATGGAAAATGCCAAAAAAAAAAATTCCCCCAGTCGTGCCCACGCAAACATATGATTATGTAATAAGCTGTCAAGTTTCCAATGATGGTGTGTCAGAAATGCTTGATTTTCACACCCATGGACCTTGGAGGACTTAAGGACTTGTTTGCTGATGTCAATAAATTTTTGGACTTGGAGAAACAATATAAGCTTTAGTGTGTCATTTTGGGTAAAACGAGGAAACATTATTCACTCATAAAGCACTGAACTAAACCAAAATTTGTGAAACCAATTTCTGCAGAGTATGTTGGTTCAATTCAGGAAAAAAAAAGTATTTTCTTTTATGTAGCTACTATGCAGCTAATTACCGAGTCGCTTTGGATCGGATGTCCAGACTGTAAACGGCAAAGCCGCCTGGGTCGTGAGGACAGAGCTATAATTCATTCCCATGGCCCGGTGACGTGCACTACAAAGAGGGATCTTTTGCCAAGTCTCAGGCCGCTCAGTGACTCTGTTGATTGTTGTTTTGTTTTCCTTTTTTCTGTTTGTGTTGGCTTTCAGATGAAGCCCTCAGCATGACCCTCACGTTCAGGCTACGGTGTTCGCCTGTGCAGATTATGTCATGAGCTACAACCCAAACAAAGATTCGATGGTCTAAACCACTAGTGAGCCGAAATTTCCCATTCTGGCCATAGCCAAGGTCACGCATCTTTGCTAAGAAGATTATGTTATAGATGAAGCTGCGATCTTGCCAAGTCATGTTTTTTTTTTTTTTTTTTTTTTTTTTTTTTGATTGTGCTGGAATGGTGTGTTCGTTCAGGAACCGGGACCTTGTGGTTCCAAATTAGCATCCCTTGCAAGGTCACAGCACTGTTGCTTCCCACAATTTTCTGCATGTTTGTCGCAGTTAGAGCACAAAAGCTGCCCGATTCACCCCTTAGCATGTGTTTTTAATAAGAGAGAAATTCGGATAGAAAGAGGCAGAAGAACAGAATGGGAGAGAAAGCGTTTGGTGTGGGGTGGTGGGGGGGTGTCTCGTCTGCCTCGCAGAACTGTGACCTGAACAGGAATTTGCCTCCAAGGAGAAACAGCATCTCCTTGCTAAACACACCCAAACTGTGTGTCTATATTTTATCTAACTTTGACATTGCTCTAAATATCTATTTTTATTTCAGATATCAAACGATTCCCAGTATGTGGTGTTTACTTATACCGGTAGTGTACAGTGAAAATCTCTCTAAATATAAACAGTAACAGATATATGATCTCACATCTGTCTTTCTTTCCACTACTGTAACTGTATTTCGTGCGGGATTTGGTTGAACCTCTAGCTATGGTACCAATAATACCAAACAAGAATATTCTGATGGATATCATATAGTTGACCACATTCCAAGGAACTTCCAAGGAAATGTTACTCGAGTCAGACTACTTCCATTTTCCCGCTCTTCCGTACATTGATGTTGCATGATTTAAAACCTTGATGGCTTCATCTGCTTGGTTGCTAGTGGTACAAGACCTTATTACCGCTGCTTTGTTTGAGTCAAGTATCTATGAGAAGTTCTACAAACCTTTTAGCATTTACTGGAAATTGCTGTACCAACACTTGTCCGTATAAGACTTGTCCCAACAAGACCGTACCATGTACCAACGTATCATGACCCCACAATCTCCAGACAATCCCTTCTTCTTTTGCAGGCACCATGTGAAATAGACACAGGTACTTGAACAGGCTATGAATAGTTCTAGGCTTAATGTACTGTATCACACTCATAGATATCTACGCCTAGATGTCGACTTGGCTACAGCAGTTCATTGTAACGAATGCGTCAATAGACCCGCCATCTTGGAACAGGGGACCCCCTCCTCTTTAATGCATCAGCGTCAGTGTAGGCAAAGGTCTAACGGAATAAAATCATCATAAATCATCATGAATGTGATTTTTCTAGGTTTTTTTTTTTTGGTTCGTTCCAAAGGTCAGACATGTGTGTTGACAAATCATATAAATACAATAAAAAGAAAACAAATATAAACAGCAAGTCGTAACTTTATAAAAGAGCATATTGCTTGTGTTAAGTCCAGGACAATCTAATAAAATATGTTTAGCAGATAAGGGAATCTTACACAACATAAATAAAGTTGGGTCTTCAAAAAAAGCATGGGTCAATTTTTAATGTCCTTATTAAGAGCTTCGGAATCTACGAACATTGTCGGTTTTCCTAACCGTCAAAAACTAATGGCTAACTAGCATGGATTAGCTGCGGTCGTTAACCGAGGACTAAAACAAACCAACGGAACCAGAAATATAATTTCCTAACATTCACTATCATAAAACACATTCTCACTTGTTAAATGTAATCCCTTGCTGTCTGGTTTTTAGATTTCGTTCATTTGAACATCCGAACGCAACACAAAAGTCCGGCATCATCCATGCATTCGAAATACAAGACCCCTGTTCCAAGATGGCGGCGGTTTTGACACATTTTTAGAACCCCAAGGCAACATCTAGGTGTAGATACCAATGTACCACACTTTAGAACAGGGGTGTCTTTCCAATCAAGCAGAAGCCACACTCGAGTCAACCGTAATTCAAGATCGACTAATTAAAAAAGATGGGGTTTGGCTCCTGCAATATATATATTACAGCCAAACCTTGGCTCCCAGGTTTGGCTCCTGCTTGATTTGAATGTAAACGTGCAAGCAGACCGGTACTTTATGGATAAGATTAGACACCCTTGTTCTAGAACTGTCCTCCACAGGGTACAAGGGTTACTGGTATGGTATCCTCAAGGGTACATCCTTTATATCCTTAGCATGTATCTTTCTCAGAGGAGAGTGAAAGTCATGTCATTTTTTAAGCTTGTTTTATGACCTGGGATATGGAGCAACTCGAACAGAAGCATTGCAGCATTAACTAAAGCTAATCTCTGTGATTTGTTCCACCACATACCAGTGCATTCGTGAAATCCGTCTCGACGAAGGGATAAGAAAAGAGAATTTACTTTCTCATCCACTGTAAAATATTTCTAAACACGATCCTCCTCTGTAATAAATTTCACAGAACAAATTGGTCATTTCCCCCAACTGGCAGAGTACAAAGTTAACTATTGTGTTAGAAGTGAAGCACACAGAAGCTGTAAGATTTGTTGCAACATGTCACAGCCTGAGGAACTGTGAAGATGCAAAGCACTTGAGTGAGTCATCTCAAGTAGACTCCCTAATATAGCGAAGACAGGACTGACAGTGATGTCAGGCATATTTTAAAGACGAAACGAAAGTAATTCTGGTTGCCAGTGACCGCAACCCACAATGTCTTACTGTGTTCTAACTTTTCTTTGCTGAAAATCGCTATTAAGTTGTCTGTTTATCAGTCAGTCTGCCCTTTACCTCTTGTCATGATCTGGGTGTTGTGGCCTAATGGTTAGAGAGTCTGACTCCTAACCCTAAGGTTGTGGGTTCGAGTCTCGGGCCGGCCACGACTGAGGTGCCCTTGAGCAAGGCACCGAACCCCCCAACTGCTCCCTGGGCGCCGCAGCATAAATGGCTGCCCACTGCCCCGGGTGTGTGTTCACGGTGTGTGTGTGTTCACTGCTGTGTGTGTGCACTTTGGATGGGTTAAACGCAGAGAACAATTTCTGAGTATGGGTCACCGTACTTAGCCTTATGTCACGTCACTGATGGAATGTATAAGGAATTGAAAGGAGCAATTAGGTTGCTTTAGCCACCTTACAAGGATATCCTTGGTTCAGTTCCTTCTAGACGTGTTCCATTCCCATCCCAATAAATGGAAGAGATAGACTTTGAGGTCTTGTTTTTGGCTTGGGGATATCTGGGTATTCCTCAAGGGAGGCTGGGACTGTGTAGTCATGGATAGTGAGGTCTGGGTCATCTCCATCTCCGCCTGCCGCCACCACGATCTCGATCCAAGGCAACGATCTCTGTTTGTTTGAATTGTCATCTTGTGGTTGGTTTTTGTGGCAAAACTTTGTATTGAGAATGAGAACCTAGTTAGACTGTTAGGACAATGAGAAAGGAGATCGTTTGTGAGAGGTTTGCTTGCTTGCATATGTGTATGTGTGTGTGTGTGTGTGTGTGTGTGTGTGTGTGTGTGTGTGTGTGTGTGTGTGTGTGTGTGTGTGTGTGTGTGTGTGTGTGTGTGTGTGTGTGTGTGTGTGTGTGTGTGTGTGTGTGTGAGGGATTGCTTGTAGCATGAAATAGAGACAGCCTTATAAAAGGAGCGTGAGGTTAACCTCTAATTACAGGGTGAAGCTCTCCGCCCCACACTTCACTATGATTTATTTCTTTTACTTTCTCCCTTGCTTTTTATCTCCATGTCTTTCTGACTTTAATTTCATCCTTGTTTATCTTTTGCCCTTATAGTCGTTGTCTCTCTCTCTCTCTCTCTGCGGTGATTCCTTCAAATCCCTTGCGGCGGTGTACGTAGCCTCGGCGCCCCTCGTCAATATCCGAGCCAGAGAATTAAGTCTTGTGGAGTAATTGCTGCAAATAGTACTTAATGCATTCGCTTCATCTTGACATGCAAGCTCAATTATCTTCCATTATCTTAACCGCTTGGCACTTGTGCCTCACAGTCTAATTACAAGTGTGTTCGGTGGAGCACAACACTAAAGGCACTTTAGTTACCACAAGATGCAGCGAACTCTACTCTGGATTAAACTCACGGATCGCGTTACACGTTACCTAGCGCGCTAACACCCGATCAAATTAACCACTTAATACCAGCCGCATTCAGGATTTCGTAAAGTAGGATTGATCGATTAAGGTATTTAACCATTTTCAAACAATACCCTTAAAATATCAGTGATTTCTGATGAATTAGCTGATTAATAGTAATTTCAGGATTACAGACTGGCCTCAGGTCAGACGTCCAGTCCAGAGTCGTCTGGGTCATGAGGACAGAGCTATAATTCATTCCCAGGGCCTGCTGACATGCACTACAAAGACAGATGCTTTTTCAAGTCACAGGCTGCTCAATAGCTCTGTTGATTGTTGTTGTGTTTTAATTTTTGCCTGATTTGTCTTGGCTCGCTGATGAAACTTTGGGGTCTCGGTGTCTTGCTGTGCGGATTGTGTCATGAGCTACAACCCAGATGCAAACTGGTTTGTCGACTAGCCTTTCCTCTTTTCTTAGGTCCTTCATCTCTTTCCTCATCAACCCAACCTCTCCTCCATTCTCTTCACATCCTGCTTCCATGTTTCTTCTTCTTCATCATCATCATCATCATCATCTTCTTCTTCTACTTTATCTCTATATCCCCTGTCTCCTTTTGTATTTTACTTTCCTTCAGCATCTCTAACGCATCATTTCTCTTGTTTTATTATCCTCCTCTTCTCTCATGATGCTATCCATCTTGAACCAGCTGTCAGCACTAATTGCAAAGGCATCATAGGGTCAACGGAATGCCGTATAAATTTTATTAATCTGCTTGCAATAAAAGATTCTCTCATTACATCACGCTCGCTGGGTGAGACTGCCTCACACGAGGGCACTCCCATGCTTCAAGTGTTTTGTGTGTTCGCACATGAACATGTGTGTGTGTGTGTGTAGGCACATTTGTGTGTGTCCCACCTATAGATGAGTTGTGGTGTGTCTCTTCTGGCATTCGCTGGGTTTCTTCATTTCCAAAGCAAGCAGGATTAACGATGGCGTGCATGTGCAGCAACGTCTCGAGGAGCAACGGGAGCGCCGCGTTAGCCTCGGCCCGGAAATCCCCATATGGTGTGAATATCGTACGACGTTTCTGGGAAGTGCATCTCTCACATGGATGGAATTGCACTCTTGAATGTTTGCCAAGGTGCTGATTGTGAACAGTGCCTGCCTCCTCCTCCTCCACCACCACCACCATCCACAACACACACACACTCACTCTCTCTCTCTCTCTCTCTCTCTCTCTCTCTCTCACTCACACACACACACACACACACACACACACACACACACACACACAGCGATTCTCAGAGTATGTATTAATCACTTTGGAGTGTTTTTGCCCCTCGAAGACATGATGGGAATAGAGCTCTGGCTATTGGAAACATTTCGGTTCTCAAGGCCAAGTTCAGCTTGTAAAGAACACAAATTGTGTGTGTGTGTGTGTGTGTGTTGTGTGTGTTTCTTTGCACAGCTCTGTCAGGTGAAATTCTTTAGAAAGTGCATTTACAGAAAATGTGCGCTCTCTCTCTCTCTCTCTCTCTCTCTCTCTCTCTCTCTCTCTCTCTCTCTCTCTCTCTCTCTGACACACACACACACACCTGTCAAGGTCATATTGAACATGTCAGAATACTCAGAATACTCGAGTCCATCACCTTTGTAAGAACTTACAGTAGTACTGCCTTCTTGCTGGGAAGTGATGTGTACTTGTGTGTGTGTGTGTGTGTGTGTGTGTGTGTGTGTGTGTGTGTCTGTTTTCAGTAAGAGCATGCAGGTTTTATGGATGTCAGGAGGCCTATTACACCACACAGCATTTCCTTTTTCTTTTCTCTTTTTATCTTTCGCCTTGTTGTTTTCATTTATGTTTTATGATTGAAGCTGTCAGTCTGTGTGTGTGTGTGTGAGAGTGAGAGAGAGAGAGAGAGAGAGAGAGAGAGAGAGAGAGAGAGAGAGAGAGAGAAAATTGCAGCAATAAAGATCAGTGCTTCTACATTAACATATTTAATGACCTGTCATGAAAGAACAGAAGAAATAATACAGTACAAACATATTGTACAGCTCTGGAAGTCAAATCACAAGTTTGTATTTGTGCGCTAATACTTTATCGTTTCTATAACAGCTCACAAAGGGACTTGCATGGCAGGGAGAGGTTTATGTAACACGTATGAAAGGAGTCACTAGAATCAGCAGAAAAGGTAAAGGAGTTGTGTTTTCCGATAACAGGAATGCTGACGTGTCCCGACTTTCAAAGCAACTATAACGGGATAAAAGTATTTATTCCATTAAAGAACACTGCAGTGTAAGTATACACTGCAGTATAAAACACTCCAGAGATATAATCACACAATAAATTCTCTGCTTCATGTCAGGATGTGTCACACCTCTCCAGTGTCACCACCAACAATTGAGTTATTAAATACTAATGAGAGAAAAATATTTGAGCGGTTTAGTAACACCAAAGTGGCTTCGATGTTTTACTTGTTTTTTTTTGGTTCTTATTTGCCATTCCTAAATCTATGGTGAGCTCAGACATCGAGCGGTGTTGAGAGCTCTTTCTACACACATTTTACACAACCTCGCCGCATCAGGCCGATGAAATGCAGCTCAAATAAACCTTGTGCTTGGTTTTGACATTATGACGCCATAAATGTGCTGTAAATGCTGGCTGAGGTCGTATCCTCAGCATATGGAAGCTCTTGTTTCGGGACACTCGCTCTCTCTGCCTATTTATCTGACATCACAGCGTGGCCTCTGACCCCGTACCGTCTCACCATCGATTTTTTTTTTTTATGTGAGTTTACATAGTTTATTTGTAGATCGATGCGCTAATCTGTTTTCCCTGGCCGGCTTCAGATCTACTCCACTTAACGGTCGAGGATAAAGAAGCTGATTTAGTGGCGTTTATCGATCATTTCTAGCACATAGAGACTAAAGAGAGCTTCTCTGACACACACACACACACACACACAAGCTGCAGGTTAATAGGGACCAGTGCTGTAATGTGCTTTGTGGGTTGTGGGCTGAAATGAGATGTCTTCTTGTTGGTATGGGTGTCAGTTTGTACAGTTTATTTTGTCAGAGAGACGACATACCTTTGCAAACATTTCAACGTGTGAAAACACACACACACACACACACCCTGCACCTGTGAAGAGGCTCATAAATCACTCTGGAGACAAACTGGTTTATCTGCATGTCTTGCCTTGTCCTCAACGTATCTCTTTGCATATCAATTCTCAGAATCTGTCTCTCTTTCGTTCTATCTCACTTTCCCTTTGATTTATTCACCGGTGCGCTCTTAATTAACTCCATTCTTTATCACAAAGCAGCTGTCACCTGGTGACTTGGCAGCACCGACTCATGCATCCCAGCGACTGACTCGATGTTCGTCTATTTTGTGTGCTTTCGCTGGATGCACCCATCCCTGCAGCTGTGGTTTAGACACATTCATCTAAAAGAAGGAGAGTGGGTGTAAGCAAGGGAGAGGTGTGTATATTGGATTTTGATGCATGAAGCTCATGAAGCCTTGCCGGGTCAGTGGGGGATCTGTTCCCTACGGTACACCCTTCCAGAATTTGAGCAGAGGCTTGTTTGAGTTTGAAGACGAGACGTTTTGTAGACGATTTCCTCATTACTAACGTCTTTGCTATTCCACGACAGCTGCCATATCAGAAGGTGAAGCCTTTTGTTACCATCACACGCTTTCTCCAAAGAAGGCATGAAGACCATTCTATTGTGGACCTTTTGTCAATTTTTGATGCTTTTGACCTTGCACCTCGTTCACATGAGGAAAAACTCATTTTCTGTGTACAGTAGGTTCTTCCAAAAGATAGAGCTATGATTCTGACCAGAGCTGTAGGTGACATCGGTGTGTTTGGAGCTGGTATTAACCTTTGATGCCGGAAGGCTACTTTGCTGTTCGTGGCATGTTTAACAAGCATTTGAATCATCATTATGTGAAGCTTTGATTTTGACCATCACTGTATTTCCTGTACCTCGAGGTCCACCCCAGTAGTTCCTAGTTTGCAGACATGTACGTGGATCGGTACCTTAAGGTCCATACTTTGTAGAAAAGTACCGTACCATCCCTGGAGCAAGAACTAAAATGCTTCTTGGAAAACAATCCACAAGCTAAAATCTTCCTGGAATTCCTGATTTCCTGAAAGAGTGTCTAGGCTCCTGAAGAGGGTCTTATGGTGGACAGTTTTGGGATTGGCAGCTCTGTGGTTCAGGTTCTTTTCAAAGTGGCATGATGGATTTCATTTTAAAGTTTCTGTGGCTTAGCTTGGATACCCATCCAAGTCCTTGGGTTAACAGATAGATGTGTGGGACATGGGACGATTTATCTGCACTTTTACCTTGCGACCATCTCATTTGGATGTTTTGAAATATCAGGAGAAAACACACTGATACTAACCAGGATTTGACCGTAAATGGAGTTTGACACGGACACCGTGTCGTGTCCAGACAATACTGCAGAGCGCACGGCTCCGAGGACTTTTTAGCAGGTCGTAAAACGGGGATTAGACATTAATCTGTGGGTTTCCTGGCCATGGCACACATTGAGTAAACCCACCCACGCACACATATGGATTAGCCCTCACACTCTGCTCGTAGCCTTTCTGTTCACGATTGCGTCCGTGCCCTCTACCCACCGCAGCCATATAACACACACATATATGTTTGGACCGAGGTGCGAGATTAAATATCCATAATAATTTCTTATCCAGATTCGATTTGCGTTTTTTTTTCTTTCTTTAATACGGTATGAGACGATTTTTCAGAAACGTGGAGACATCGCATTGTTCTGCAGATCAGTTTTTTCCATCCTTTGGCTTGTCTTGCCAGCGTCGCACATTCGATGCGTTCTTTCAGATGGAGCAGGAAATAATTATGGAAAATAATGAAAAATAATTAACTCTCCCTTCTGT
>NC_062519.1:16332713-16415227 GCF_022655615.1 Tachysurus fulvidraco
CACACACACACACACACATCTCTTTCTCTCTCTTTTTCTCAACTCCCTCTCTCTCACTCACTCGCTCACTCGCTCTCTGATCTGATCTGTCCTGTTTCTCTTTTCTTCTCTTTATCTTCATTATATTCCTTTGTTGTCTTAACCACCTTCTCCTGCTCTAATTTCTTTGCATAAGTGAAAAAAAAGTGTTTTTCTATCAGGTATGTTGGTGGTTTTATATTGCGTTCAGTTTCTTCAGTATTCACTTTTCTTCGCTGTGAATAAGTGTATGACGACGTAGCCATGATTAGACACAATAGTTTATGAGCTCTATAATCTGTGGCCTTCTCTCTCTCTCTCTCTCTCTCTCTCTCTCTCTCTCTCTCTCTCTCTCTCTCTCTCTCTCTCTCTCTCTCTCTCTCTCTCTCTCTCTCTCTCTCTCTCTCTCTCTCTCTCTCTCTCTCTTACCTCCATCATCTGGCCCTGGCTGCCGTTTCTCTTTGAAAAGGCCAGAGTTCGGTAGGATGACATCATGTCTCCGGGCCCAGAGTACAAAATTCCATTAGCGCTTTTGGCCTCGTAGCTGACGAAGGAGAGAAGAGAAGAAAAGAGGAGGAGGAGGAGAGAGTGTGACTGTAATGGGCTCAGAAACACCAAACCACCTGTTTAACTGTTAAATGCAGTACACACACGCACACGGGCACACACACAGTGTCGTTCAGGAGAGACGGAAAGGAAGAAAAGGGCAGAATGAAGAGAGATTAAAAGAGATAAAGAGACACAATCTCAGACATAATGAGATCAAAGACTTTTGGCCTTTAGAGAGAGAGAGAGACACAGAGAGAGAGAGAGACAGAGAGAGAGACAGAGAGAGAGAGAGAGAGAGACAGAGAGAGAGACAGAGAGAGAGAGAGAGAGAGAGACACAGAGAGAGAGAGAGACAGAGAGAGAGACACAGAGAGAGAGAGAGAAATGATTAAAGCACAAGTGAGATATTTTAACTTTCCAAAAACAGAGCAAGCTTTTGGATTGTTCCATACTTTCACTTTAAAATTCTTTAAGGTGGAAAAAAAGGAGTGGCTTAAAAGACGAGAGAGATTTTAACTTTCACCTTTACTCAGTGAATGGAAATTTGTATAAAAGGTTAAAGCGGCAGTAAAGAGTAACAGTAATCACCAACACCAGCTGTTTCACTGATTGATACCAGGCTCTCATTCTCTCTCTCTCTCTCTCTCTCTCTCTCTCTCTCTCTCTCTCTCTCTCTCTCTCTCACTCATACATACACACACACACGATTAATGAGTAGAGAGAGAGGACGCTCTGCAGGACAATAGAGTTCACAGCTGGAGCTAAGCGTGGAGTGTGAAATGTTCGCCCCCTCATACGGAATAAGACGTGCCATTCATTGGACTCCTTTTGACACGATTTCAAAGACATTCTCTCGCTCCTTCATTCTTTCCCGGCCATCTGTGGAGAGCAGCTCGCTAAGTGTCGAAGCTTTTAATGCTGTCTTTCTCCCACTGTCCGTTTTTTTTTCTTCTTGTCACGGCCTTAAAAAAGCATAGACGTGCGTCTGACACCGTAGTACAGAAACTCAGCAAGAACATAAGTGCTGCTTTTGTGTTCTTCGCTCTTTTGAAGATAAAAAGACATGATTCAAGATTTGACTTCTTTGTTTTTAGAGTACTCATGTCGTACCCACTTAGAGGTGTATCAGTGAATTAAATGTAAATAAATGAATTTAAAAACTAGACAAGAAAGGCGAGGAAGAGGTTTTATTAGGTTACTTTCTAACCTTGCCTTGCCGTTGCCTCTGCAACAATCACATCAGTGATCAGTTCTTCGTCGATGTGTAACTTTTACCTCAGGTGACGAGACTGAGAATGTGAGAAAATCTTATTCTACATTTCCACAAGAATTATTTAAAGTTTGGTAGTATAAAGAAATATAAAAGTAGAAAACATTAAATTAGATCATGCGCTGCATTCAATGCATGGAAATGTGCTGATTCTTTATTTTATATACCTGTAGACACCCTGTCTTTCCTTTTGTATCTCTCTCTCTCTCTCTCTCTCTCTCTCTCTCTCTCTCTCTTTCTCTCACTCATTTCCTCTTCTGACTTCATGGGAATATCAGGAGATGACCTCAACATTCTGGATGTAAAGATGGCTTCTCTGTCTGGTTCCCATCATCTGAGCGAGCCCATGGGCTTTGATTTTCTGCAGATATTTTCTGCATGTATTAGCTGTTGTAATCCTCCCTCTCTCTCTCTCTCTCTCTCTCTCTCTCTCTTTCTCTCTCTCTCACTCTCTCTTTCTCTCTCGCTCTCTCTCTCACACACTCTCTCTCTCTTTCTCACTCTCACACTCTCTCTCTCTTTCTCTCTCTCTCACTCTCTCTTTCTCTCTCGCTCTCTCTCTCACACACTCTCTCTCTCTTTCTCTCTCACTCTGTAGGCTCTATGGTGGAGGAGACAGGGGGAACGGCTGGACTCTTGGCAAGCTGCAGTGTGTGGAGCTGTTGCAGGTGTGTGGGATTAGCCTCATCTTGGGGAGAGAGAGAGAGAGAGAGAGATAGAGAGAGAAAGAGGGTGAAGCGGATAAGCTAAGGTCAGAAGTGCAGAAACTTCACCCAGCTTCATTCCTTATGAATTCCACATAGGTCACGATGACAACAAGCACCTAGTCATTGAAGAAGCACAAATGGAGGGGCAGAGAGAGAGAGAGAGAGAGAGAGAGAGAGAGAGAGAATGGAAAGGATCTGAACATTTCACCCAGAGGAGAAAGAGCATGGCTGCTCGCCATTCCACCTGGAGTTTGGGAACTGTGTGTGCGTGTGTTCTACATCCTCTGTATTACCCTTGACCACTTGAACGAACAACCCTACTTCACTACTACAGCTGAAGAAAAAGACAAAAGAAGCCTGAGAGATGGAAGCCATCTGCTTCAGTATGGGAATGTACAGTATAGGAAATAATGAACCGTCCATCTGTACACACAAGACACGTGTGTGCAAATGTCTGAATCTGCTTAAGTGGGTGAAAGTTCAGAAGAGCGGCTGATTTCCAGGGGCGTGTCCCGGCATCCATGTTAACTGTGGTTTATATACAGCATGGATTGATTTGATATTATCGATACTCTTATTTCATCATTTCATTTGTCTGTCTCTTTTCCTTTAGGTGGGGTAGCAGCGTTTGTTACAACTCCTCTGGATGTGGCCAAGACGAGGATAATGCTGGCTAAGGTAAGAGTATAGTGACTAGAATATTATTAAACCGTATGGTTATAGATAACAGACGGGTCGGTTTGTGTGTTGCAGAAACTATTTAAATTGTGTACAGATTATGGAGTTTACACAGAATGGGGTGATGAACAAAAAACATCAAATCATGAGCAGTTCTGTGGGTGGAAGATGATGCCTCGTTGATGAAGCGGGTTAGAAGAGAATAGCCAGGCTTGTTCGAACTGACATAGGGATTCTGTAGCAACTCAAATAATTACTCTTTACAGCCGTTTTGAGCAGAAAAGCATCTCGGGAAGCACAAAATGTAGAACTTTGAGGAGAATGGGCTACATGAGCACATTGTTTTGCTTCTGTCAGTCAAGCTACAGTGGAGACAGATGGATAGGATATAGAGAGGACAAAAAAGCAGAAGAAAAAGAAAAAAAAAACACTGGCGATGTAACAGTATAAGGTGTGAGTTAAATGCTATCCATAGCGAGAGTAGTGCCCATTGGTCTGAGCACTAAATTAAAAAATATGACAGTTGTTTAAGTGTCCTCTCTGCTGATGCTTCACAGGCGAGGAGAAAGGTGAACAAACATAAGTCCCTAATGTAGACAAACCATGAACAGATGCTCAGAGAGTAAAAGAAGGAGTGCGAGACAGGAGAGAGCTCGGATTAGCCAAGGACTCGAGTGACGCACACACTCGGTCTCGCTTTCAACTGTGCTTTTGAGACTGAAAGCAGACAGAGTTTGTGTATTCATGGCTGATATACCTTTAAAGCAGTTTGAGGACTGCACAGGCAAAGACACAAAAAGGTGCACTCCTATTCGAGAGGTTTAGGGGTCCTGTGCTTACGCACCTTAAACACCGAGCTCAACGCTTTAGCCAAACATCAGCACGTAAAGGACTGTTAGAGGAGGGGAAATTTAAACATGGATTACAGAATGTTACAATTTTTAACAAAAGCAGCGGACGTTAAATAAGCCCCTGAGGTACACCCATATACTAATATGAATAAAATCGGATATCTTGAATGCTGTTTTATTAAAACATCTTCCTATAATTCAAAAAGTTTTTCCAATTAAACCCAAAGTTTGTACTTTTTTTTCTCTCATCTAAAATCATTGAATGAAATTGTTGACCAAACTCGGTAAAAAGTTGTTTTCTATGCACATATTTATTGTGCACTAAGACAAACGTACGTTTGACAGATTTTATTTCACATCATTTATTTAGAAACATTGTCTATTTATCCTGAGAGAAAGCAGGTGTGCCATGTTAGAGTATCGTTTTCTAAACAGGAAATTGAGTTGAGACGGAGCGACAGCTATAACAGTACCATTGAGGGATAGAGGGGAAAAGGGGGGCCGCCAAAACGTCCAGGGTTGTCAGTTAATATTAGAAAGTTCACAACTTCTATGCAACTGTCAGCCATTTTTATGTTAATTATGGAATTTTCCAACTCACCCCTCACCTGTTGTCAGTGTAAATGCACCCACGGCTTCCTGTTATGTACGTTTGGAAAGAATACAAAAAATGTTCAATCGACGAGTGTTTTCTTAGAAAACCTCTATCTCATCACGGAGCTTAATGACAGATTAAACTGTGAAAAGAGGGAAACGAAGGTGCTGGGTCTGGCTGTTCTTCCCCTGTTTACCCTCTTAACTAGAATTCCTCAACTGTGCTAATGAATGAGGTTTCTTGTGCTGGAGCGATCCTGGCTGAGCGTGTTTATGTGCAAGACAGCACAGAACATAGATCATACGTGCTTTCTCCGTCTTTCTTTCACAGGCTGGTACTTCCACAGCCAGTGGAAACATCCCTCTAGTGCTGTATGAGGTGTGGAAGTGTAGAGGTGTGTTTGGGTGAGTACGAGCCACGCATACACACCTGCCAAGATAGGCACTTAAATCGCCAACCGAACTGAGCCTGTCTGTCCGACGACAACGATTCATTCATTCACTCGCACTTATTTATTTAATAATTTGTTGCCCCTCTCTCCTGTTAAGAGTCTGTGGACAGTAAGGCATTAGCAGCATTTTCAGTAGATATGGATCTGGAAAAAAAAAAGCCTCTTAAACAAGTCCTCCGTATTCAAAACGAGCTCCTTCACTGTCACTCGTCTTTCCTTTACCTCTTTTTCTGTCATGTTCCTTTGTCCTTGGCTTGATCTATTGGCTGGAATACGGAGCCGATGAGTAAAAGCTGAAAGAATTTCAAGCATTTTTATCCTGTAATATATATATATATACCGATATATTTATACACACTGGAAAAACTTTGAATGGCAACAAAGCAGCGGTAAGAGGAAAAGTGGCTGAGACAGATACTCACTGGAATAGCACAGGCCCTCCTGCAGCTGAGTGCCTTGTACAAATTGACCAGCTTCAAAGCTGTAATTATGGTAATGGCTCCATTTGCAGTCGAGTCAAGCCAGAAAGTGCTTCCATATGTTTAGCCCCGCCCCTAGGGCTACAGGTTGAGCTCCTGACTGCAACATCTGAAACAGTCACACGTGACGACTGTGCACCGCATACTGTATTTTCCCAGGATTAGAAAGTTCATGCCATTTGTTATCACACAGGCATCCGCACTCAGTGCTATGCATGCTGGGATGCCCACAGTTTTAACATCTGTATCACACCATATCCTCCACAGTGCCCGTAATCGTCAAAAGTTGACACAGATACTGTCTTAAACACATTCTAAAGAATTACGAGACTCCTCCTAGTCTCCCTGACGCAGTGTTGACTTTTTTGAGCATGAAATTCAGTGTGTGGTCGATGTTAAGCGTAATTAAAGTGTAATCGACACACACACACACACGAGGTTAATGATATTGTGGTTTTTGTCTCGTTTTTACTGTCATTCAGCTTTATGTTGCTATTAGAAAACACTGTTTTCTTCAACAGTGCTGGAAAGTGAAGGATTTATAGATATCCGTTTGCATGATCTGGGGACAATCGTGATTAATCTGTTAAGACTCAAGACACGGAAGTTCGGGAAGGAAGGAAGGAGCTAAGCTAAAGGATCGAAGCTGCAAAGTATTTGTTTTTAAGTGTATAGTATTTTATGGAAGAACAATTCATACTTAAGTCACAGAGGATGTACCCTCGAGAGTATGACCCCTGTGACAAGGGAAATACTGTTTGGTCTCATTCTCAGAGTAGTAGAACTTCTGTTTTTCTTTGCTTCCTTACATTTACATGGTCAAATCGAGTAGAGTCTTCGGCTCTGCTCAGCTTATTTATTTATTTATGTTTTTCATCTGAGTCCCGTTTGTCCCAAGCCTGAATCCTGGCTCAGATCGAGTCCAAGCCTCTGTGGGAAATGCTGAATAGTTCTACAGTCATTAATATATGTCCTGATTAGATATGCCAACTCATAACCGAATGTGATGACGTTGGTTTGAATCAGTGAACAGGTGCAGGAAATGTGAAAGTTGAGATCTCTGACTCACTTGACCTACTGCCAAGGAGCACAGAAACCAAACGAAAGGGCATGTCTAATAATAATTGCAGGAGAATTAAACATTCTAAGATTTCCTCAATATGACTGGCTTGTCATATTTTCCCTCAGATCCTGTATGACATCATGGTTTTTTTACTTTTTCACAAGGTTTGAGTCAAGGGATCTTTTGCTGTCATCATGGGCTACTTGGAATCCGTGTCTTTCCACTTGGCAGGAAGTTTGCACATGCTATCTGACCTGGTGGTATTAGTTTGAGGTTAAGTTTCCAGAGGGCTTTTATAGTTTCCATTTTACCACCGCAGACTCAAAAGGCAAGTCCTTTCCTAAGCAGCTTGTAGCTCCTACACATATAACCACTTGCTAATTTATATCAAGATCATTTTGTTTGCTAATAAGCCAACACGAGCAATTCGAAGGCCTGCAAACACATGATCCTGTGAGCTGCACGCAGGATTCTGCGAATGGCCGGAATAGTTGAGAGATAGCTTCCGTGCTTGGCACCTTGTACAGCTTTGCAGTTGACAAAACTGATGTATTAGCGGGCATGCCAGGGTCACTCGTGACCATTGTTCTAAATCGAGGCTCATAAACCGCCTCGTGCCCTGCTTTCTGACCTTGCTCATCCCTCACAGGTTTCCAACTTCTTTGCCCATGTTACACATTAACATTTAGGCTTAGATCATGTTTGAAACCTTTGGAAAAGATCCAAAAAGGGTTAAATATACAAAGATCAAGAGAAGAAGACGGGAATACAGACGATGAGAGAGACAATGAGTGTCAGAGAGAGAGAGAGAGAGAGAGAGAGAGAGAGAGGGAGGGAGGTGGGGGCGGCTGCATGCTTGAGGGACGTGTGTGAATGTCATCTGGCTATTCGTCATGTGGAGAGGCCCTGAGGGCCAGTGCTAATACCAAAAGCAGCTGCATGGAAAAGAGCCCCAAGGGGGAACGGACGCACTTTCATGGCCCGACGCATCCTCCGAAATCAGCGGTGCACATTCCACCCTGATTGGCCCTTGAGCTAACCAGGAAAAAAAAAAAAAAAGCCACTGGCCATTGTGAATTTTATAAGGACTTATAACAAAACATGTCAGGTGTTGCAAGGAGCAAGTACAGACATGTTATCATGGTCAAGAAATGGGTTTTTGTTACTGGAGTGAAATTTTTTATTTATCTTTAAATGATTAATTCCAGTGCAGCAGGTAGTGTAAATGCTTCGAAGCTGCAAATCAATCTTACTGTAACAGACAGATTTTACTGTCTGTGTGACGTTTGGCATATTTTCCCCATTCACGTGGGGTCTCTTCAAAGTTCCCTGGGTTTGTCTTTCCTACCAAAAGCATGCTGGTAGATTCACTCGCAATTCAGATTGCCTCTATGTGTGAATGTGTATGTGTTTATTGTGCCCCGCGGTCAACTAGGTGGATTTCCACCTCACCCCTAGCGTGACCCCCAGTGACACTGTGATTGGCACCGGATTCACCCTAACCCTGTCCGGACGATGAGCTCAACACTACTTGACCTCTCGAGGAAGACGTAATTGTATCATTGCCTCGACTTTGATTTTTACTTTTCAACTCCTCCACAGGCTCTTCGCCGGTAGCATCCCCAGGACGACATTCATCAGTGTGGGCGGGTTCATCTTCCTCGGAGCTTACGAGAAAGTGCGCCGTATGCTACTATAGGACTTTTGACCCCAATGCCGTCCATTAGAAAATGACTCATAGATCTGATCTTAAAACAAAAGCATCAAGTTAACGGTCTTGTACAGAGATGCTGGCACTCGTGGACCGACCGACGGATCCTTCTACCCTGGAATTTGCATTCCTGACTATCAGTGCACAGCACATTGATTTTTAAATACACAATCTAAGTTCCAAGTATTTTACGGTGTGGAAGACCTGGAAGCCTGCTGGTGCTGCAAAGATTAAGAGTAAATAAAAGGGTTTAATATAAAGTTATTCATGTTTGTGATTTTTTTTCTATGTATGCTATGACTCCTTATGACCTACTTCACATCATGTAGTAGGCTACACTGTTTGCATTTTTCAGTGCATTGTGGGATATCATCAAAATATTACGCTTTTACACATGATAGAAAAATAGCTAAGCTCCTAAAATAGCACACATTATATAATGCACTGGTGCAGAATCAAAGTTCGGAATTTGAGTAAGGTTTGTGGGTAAAAATCTGTTTAGTTTAATACGAGCGAATCTTTCACAAAGCAAAAGATTAATCAAGAGAAGGTACTAATTTGTGAAAGTTAAAGGTGCGGTGCACGATGTTTGAAAGCCAATGTTGTAACATTTGAAATCACCTAAACAAACACTCCCCTAACCCAAATGGGTGTCACCCCTGTTTTGATAGCTCCCCTCCACACATACATACGTAACCCAGGCAACTATTATGGCGGAACCTGTTGGGGCAGCTGGCCAAGGGGATATTTTTATCAGTAAATGAACACAATGAGTAATACTATGGTAATACAAATGTGTTGTTGTAGTACTGTGTGTTGTACCGTGAAAGGTTTAGCTCCGTTTCACGCGGAAGACGACGTTCAACACCTAGAACCCGGGTCAGAGGTAACGGCAGGTATCCGCCATGTCAGTGCAGCAATCGCTATCTGCTGATGTCAGACATGCGCACTGAACACTCTCTCCACTGCATTTTGACAAGACACGCCCCCTTTCTGCTAATTGGCTACACGTTTGTTTTGTCTGTCAGCCCGACTCAGTTTTCTGAAGCATTTTTCAAACATCGTGCATCCCACCTTTAATGAGATATTCTCTGTGAACACCATTCATGCATTGGACATTTTGTAATCTTGTTTATCATCCAGAGCTTTACAGTAAGTCTCCCACTTTTCTCAGATGTCTGGTGTCTTTGAACGTTGGCATTTCCAAACTTCCGACACCATATGAATGCAACAGCTAGCTATCAGTTTCTTAATATTTACAGATGTGTTCATTGCCAACACTGATACTGTAACTGCACTCAGAATGAGTGTGATATTAAAAGTAAATGCACTCATTCGATGAAGCAGTTAATGTAAGAATAGAAGCAGCGTCTTTGGTTTTCTAGCAGAGTTCATTCGAACCTGTTTTTTAAGGTAAAACCAAAACGTTACATAGCTACGTTTATGCTTTATTTCATTATGCAATTGTTTAAATCTTAGTTAAATTAGTGACCTCTCAAACCAAACTTGAGGATACCAAATTTGATGATATTTGTCTATGCATTGGGGCCATTTTATAAAATGACTGACATACTAGTAAGAGCACTAAAGAGACACACATTTAACATTCGGATCCGAACTAAAAACAAAGTTCTTATGTAACAGGGTTGAATTGAAACCTTTTCCAGGCCTGAAGAAAGGTTTGGTGTTTAAACACACCTTAAACTAAGCTATAAAGATCTGAGTGAAAGGCAGATAACGGGACACATTTTAGGAATAGCTTGAGAGGTAGGACGGGTTCATGATCTGCAGTCTATACAGTTGAGTCAAAATCCTGAGTCTAGACTTGCTTGTTTGCTTATTAGCAGTGAACATAACTTAGACAAGTCATTTCCAGGCATGATTTATGAGTATCAGTGAAAAAATATGGTTAGCATGCTGCAGCTCCAGGGCAATTAGATAGCTTTATGAGATTGGGCAACACGCATGAGGGGAAACCAAGAAGAGAAGCTGAGAGGTGACTCCACAGGTGTGAATGTCAGAGTCGAACTTAATCATAGCAAAATCACTCTGGTCATGTAAATATGAAGTGTGAAATCAGGTGTGAAAAAATATCAGGTGTGAAAATGCTGTAAACAAAGAATGCTTTCAGAAATATAAATAATGAGTGTTTATTTCTGTCAATTTACAAAATGCAAAGTGAGCAAACAAAAGAAAAATCTAAATCAAATCAATATTTGGTGTCACTGCCTTCTGCCTTCAAACCAGCATGAAGCGATGGCACGGCCCCCACAGAGCCCCGATCTCGACATCATCCAGTGTGTCAGGGATCACATGAAGAGACAGAAGGATGTGAGAAAGCCAACATCCACAGAAGATCTGTGGTTAGTTCTCCAAGATGTCTGGAACGACCTACCAGCGAGTTCCTTCAAAATCTGTGTACGAGTGTACCTGGAAGAATTGCTGCTGTTTTGAAGGCAAAGGCTGGTCACACCGAATATTGATTAGATTTAGATTTCTCTTTTGTTCATTCACTGCATTTTGTTCATTTATGAAAATAAAGGTTTAACACTTCCGTTTTTTAAAGTGTTCTTTGTTTCAACATTTTTTCACACCTGCCTGAAACTTTTGCACAGTACTATATGTGATTGGGGATGTGGTAGCTCAGTGGTTAAGGTGTTGGGCTACTGATCGGAAGGTCATGGGTTCGAACCCCAGGTCCACCAAGCTGCTACTGCTGGGCCCCATTAACCCTCAGTTGCTCAGTTGTAAGTTACCCTGGATAAGGGTGTCTGCTAAATGCCATAAATGTATATTATTATTATTATGATCTAATAGCTACATGCTATAAATGGGCAGTGCAGGAACTGTATAACCCTTTATGTGAAAATTGTCAAGCCATGGTAAGTGTGTTCATTTTAAAAACACCTCAAGCATGCAAAATAAATAGGAAAAACTGATAATAATGCAAACATTTGCTGACCCGGATGATCAACAGCCGTGGCAGACTTTAGTAACATTACTTGTTTGATCATAGCTCTTTCAGGCAAACAGAACATTAGGGAACTATATCTACATGCACATTAGCTCAGTTTAAACATTGACTAATGTTAAATCCTGATAGAGAGCAAATGTTCGCTTTTCAACGGAACTAAGATCGCGCTTGATGTTTGCTCACGAAAGAGCTTAGCGACTTTGCAGAAATGAGCTCGAGCCTCAAGCTGAGCAGTTGTGGATTATGAACCATGGCTTGTCCTTGTAGTCAGGGGGATATCTCCTGTATGACTTATGAGTTTCCGTTGGCCTTTCCTGGTAGTTTGTGCAACTGTGTCTAAGACTGATCTTAAACTTGATCTACGTGTCTTTGTTTAGGTATCAAACATTTTTATATGGTTGTATTTAATTAAAACAAAGAATGACATGATAAGAATTCGTCAGGAAGGATATCGGTTGTTTACTGGTTGAGTCTGTTTATCAGTTTATTTCAACATTCTGTCTCCTGAACTTTGATTGATTGACAAATGAATTTGATTGACGGGAGTGCCGACGTTTCAGACAACAATTCAGGCAACAAAAGTCAAAGAGCAGAATGTGATTTTAATAGACATGTCAACTTGCCACACGTCACAATATCAGCGTTGCAAATGTACAGCTATTTGAGTTTCTTTTCAATAAATTAATATGAAAGGAAAGTGAGCAAGTCTCTGCTACGACGCGCGAGCTACGGAAATTAGCGGGTAAACCCTTTTACGTGAAGCAAAGCTCTTTTTTTTTTCTTCATTTTGAGTTAGCTGGTTAGCTAAAAGTCTAGCCAGTTAGTTGGGTAACAGAGTGACAGAATTGCTGTAACATCGCTAGATATTTTCTACAGTAAACAAAAAATATTCTCTCAGTTTGGTTTCTGTAAAAAGTAAAAAAAAAAAAAAAAAAAATGGGTTGGCTTAAAAAGCCTCACAGATTTGAGTTATTTGCTTAGTACCTATTATTTGGTTTAAAGAGGCTAGAGTTAGCATTAGCTAATGAGGCGTTCAGTAACGTTGACGTAGCATTATCTAATGGTGTTTACTGAAGATACTGGCCATTCCCTGTGTGTAGACATTGAAAAAGCTCCTGAACACCAGCTAACACAGATAACGATGCCTTTTCCTCGTGTAAGTAGTTTATCTTTATCCCTTTTGTTATGCGCTAAGAAATTTCTTACAATGTTTTGTTGTTAGTGCACATTTCAGATTTTAATTTTACCTCTGGCTAACAACTACTATTTGGTACCTTTAGCAAATGGAAAAGCTGAATCTTTTATTTTTCCCCCCGTATTTTAAGCTGTGCAAATGATGAGAATTACAGGTTTTAGCCTCCACGGTTAGTAGGTTTCAGCTGCAGAATTGTGAATTAGGCTGCAGAGTATAAAGTGAAAAAGTGTGAAAATATCAACCTTCCTATACGTATTTAAAATCTTAAACAGTGATAAATCTTATGTTATTTCAACCAAAGTGCTGATTTGCATTTCTTCACCCCTTCCCGAGCTTACTGTACCAAACCGAGCGTTTCTCTTATTCAACACCAGCAAATATGAACCGTCATAAGGTCGTAGCTGGAGATGATGGTATTTATCTTAGTTTCAATTCCTATTTCACAAAAAAAAAAAAAAAAAAAAAAAAAAAAACCAAAGGTTTCACTCCAAGAGAAGCGAACGACTTGCAAATTCTTTGTTCATGCTGTAAGGCACCAGGGCTGGGAGCTTTATAAAAAGGGAGGAAAAAATAGCATCACTCTGATCGGACCATGCACAGAATAGATTCAAATACTCTTCTGTAAAAGTTATATAATAATAATATAGATATATATGAAAACTCTTATGTACAATTTAAAGTCCAACATTAGAGCACTCTCTTGTATTATACAATATTCCCTACATTAACATGCTTCAAATGCAAGTCACTTATTATTATCATCTTTTTTTTTTGCGGTCAACGAAGCCTCCCTGAGGAGAATTTAAACACTATATACAGGTGTAACGCTCAGACTAGGACACGAACGGCCCCTCGTTCAAGCTTTGCCTTCAAACCCGGGCGCCTTGACGCCGCGATCAGACGCGGGACGAGCTCCATGTGCGCCCCACGGTGTGAGGTAGCAGTTCACAGTGCAAACAGGATACGAAAAATAGCAATACAAAAGTCTTCACTTGGTATTGCGCTAGGTGCTAGTCACTAGCCCGCCTGAGGGGGGCGGTCTCACTCAAGTGTGTGTGGCCGTTGGGTAACAGAGTCTGTGTGAGCTCAGCGTCCGTGCAGGTTGAGGGAATGGAGGTCGGTTTTACCGGCCGATGGTGGCTCTCGCTTGGAGACGATGTTCCTGTCCTACTGGACACGGATCCTGGGACAGAAATTAAAACACAGCAGTTCAGTTGAGCTTTTTATAGCTTTTCATCACTGACCCCATTAGGAGGCACTACAATAGATAGATATATAGAATAGAATAGGGCATGAAAGCCTTTATTATCGCCACATATACATACAGTGGAGTTCTTTTCTTCACATACCCCAACTGAGAAGATTGGGGTCAGAGTGCATGGGCAACTATGATTCAGCACCCCTGGAGCAGAGAGGGTTGAGGGCCTTGCTCAAGGGCCCAGCAGTGGCAGCTTGGCTGTGCTGGGCCTTGAACTCCGATCAACAAACCAGAGCCTTAACCAGTTGAGCCACCACTGTCCCCTCGGGTTTTCGCATATCCCAGGTTATGGGGTCAGAGCGCAGGGTCAAGCCATAGGGACGGCGCCCCTGGAGCAGGTGAGGTTAAGGACCTTGCCCAAGGACCCAACGTTGATGTCTCAAGCAGCTTGTGGACTCGAACCCCGACCTTCTGATCAAGATCCCAGTGCCTTAACCGCTGGATCATCACGTCCTCAATGGATATGCCCTTCCTGACTCAACCCTCCTGCTTTGATCTGGGCACTGACTTGTGCAACCCTGTTGGTTACCTGCCTCGAAATCGTACTTGGGCCATGACACCTAACCTACAGTAAGCATAATTTATGATCATTTCAAAATATTGTAGAATTGAACAATTCTGGTTGTGCTTGGTTCTGCTCCGCTAGCCGAAGGATTCATTTTAGGTATTTAGGTATAATGCCACACCCATTACACAGCTCTCAGATTGCTCTTGTTGCTTGTATTGAATATGTTTTAGTATTTTCTGTTAATCAAACTTTGGTGTCTCCAATCTGGGAAACTGGTGCGGTATAAAACACTGTGCCTATTAAAATATAGCCAGCTATACCAGAACCTCTAGAGTTTACATTTCAACAAGCTGATTCTGACTCTCCCTTTTAAACTCTAGTCTGTTCCCTTGTTCGGCCCTGAGGCCATGGAATGTGCTGTGCACACTCTGTGTTAATAAAACCAAGCCAAACTAAATCATTCCACCCATCTGATGACAGGACAGAGGGTTCCTTCATCAAGCGATGATGGACGGTGAGCGTTTCTCTTGATTTATGAGCCGTGGGCGGAACACAATGAATCAAACTTAGTAAAAGGATGACATGCGGATATTGGGCAATGAAACGCCGTTGCTCGTTTTCTCGCTCTCACCTTTTCTATCGCAGTTTTTCTTGTGCAACGTAGGCGTCGCTTCTTTCCTGACTCCGTTCGGCATGCCGTTACAGTGCCCCTCGCCCGTCTTAAGGCTGCTGAAGGTCGACGGAGGCTGCATCTGCTGGTACTCCATGCCTGAAGGAGGTGTAATGCCATGGCAAAAGTAGTCTGGTGGCCTGGAGTAACTGTTACCGTTTTCCATGCAATCGGTACACAAGACTGGAACATCAAAACCTCCTGATAGGTCAAGGACGGAAAAGAGGAGTTTAGATTCCGATGACGAAATAGCAGTTAAAATTTTTATTGTGTAGTTAGAAATGCTTACCATTGTTGTGAGTGTGGCCACTCGGCTGGGATCCTCCGCCGGACTCCACTCTTATACATATGTCCTGCCTCTCAGACAGTGTGCCCTGTGAGGACAGGTAGCTTGGGACATCGGGGGGAACAATGGTCTCATCTGGAGGAAACCATCATGGAAAACATTAGCATTTTCACACCTGAAAGGACAAAGTAACTAAACAGAAGCAGTGTTCTGCCGCCTACCCGTGTTGACGCTGCACTCTTCGCTCTTCTTCCTTGTCTGGTAGATGATGCACACCCACACCAAAGAGGTCGCAACGACACTTGTAACCACGGCGATCACGACAATGCCTACAGTGACCGCCCCAGAGCTGCCATTCATGTGGCAATTGCCACCAGGACGCTGGTTCACAGTCAAGCTACACTGGGCACGTTCGGTGCCTAGAGGGTTGGACATGACACAAGTATAGCGTCCAGCATCCTCCAGCATCGAGCTGCTGATCACCAGAAGCTGGTTGGCGTGGGTGAAATGATGGCGCTCACTGGGGTGCAGCGGCTCGCCCCCATGCAGCCAGGTGATTCGGGGAGGAGGGCTACCCATGGCTTTACATTGCAGAGCCACCGCCTCGCCAAGCACCACACTGCGGTCCTCCATCCCCTGCAGGAGGTGAGGCATTTCTAAGGGATCACATGGAGAAAAGATTGAGATTGTCATTCGGCCGGTCAAAAACTACAGACAAATTAGAACCAAATTAAGAAGAGTTGTGACTTTCTTTCTTTTTACCATTTAAAGGGTCATGTACAGAAAAATACCACACACTAGATCCAAATTGTTATACAGCTTAAAACATACAACAAACTAGTTATGACTTATGTTCGGCCAATGAACAAAATTCTGAAGTTCCTTGGTGAAGGGTGTAAACTGTTTCCTAAACAAACTCGTGAACTAAAAGCAGTCACCAAAAGATCACGGATTACTGGTATATTTTCTGGGTTGTAAAGATGTAGGCAGTTTGAAGCCTACAAACTATAGCGAAGTTCATATCATGCTAAAACATGTAGATGGAAACCCCACTATTCTGCCCTGCCATATCACCTGCTAATAAATCTACATTTACAGTTTAGATTTAGAGCAAAACCATCCAGTGCCTTATGATTAAGTTTGTTGTACCTGATTAGCTTCATGCCTGAATGTAGCCTGTGCTTTCTGCAGTTACTTATGTAAGGTGGCGATTAGTTTGTGTCCGACATCCGCTCTGTTACTGTGGAATCTGAGGCTGTCCCTGCAGCTCTATTCAGCAGCTGAACTCAAGCCTGAGAAAAATTCTCATATCCCACTGCTTAAGATCTCTGTCTTGCCCCTCAGCCTCTCTGTGACCTCTTCTCTGCCCTTTCACCTCTGACCCCACTTAAAAACAAGGCCACAGCTGCACCAGCCAGAGCAAAACTGAAAACATTCTTTTTTTTATACAGTGGAGTGGATCTAGGGTTTGCCAAATCTCAGCTGCTTTAGAAACCCTACTTTGACTGTGTAAACTACATCTAACTGGTCTTTATCTCGCTTTCTAAACTAAATCCAGCAGAACTTATAAACCCAACAAGACTTTCTCTCAGTGTATAATCCCCACAAAGGACTAAAACCAATAGAACTGTGTTTAAACCCAACTCTTACCCAGCACGGTGATCGTGACATTGGCAGAGATCATGCCTGCGGTGTTTCTGGCTGTGCAGCTGTACACCCCCATGTCTTCAGGCTTCACGTGCATTATGAAGAACACGTCGTCGTCGGGCATCACCTCCATGCGCCGCTCACGGGCTGCCGGGAAATCCGTGCCACCGTCTTTCTGCCAAGCAACCTGTGGAGGTGGATAACCTTTGGCTGCGCACTCCAGACGGGCCTTTGCACCAGCCCGGATGGTGAGGTCACGTGGGGTCTTCACAAATGAAGGCAGCACTGTGTGTATGTGTGCAGGGGGGGTAGAGGAAGGAGCAGTGAATTAACCATGGATAAGTTTATTCTTGCACAACGCACCAATAATTTCAGTTAGATTTAGGAAATACTTGAAAGTTTGCAGTAAATCAGTACATAGAGTAAAATATCCAAATACAATCAAATCGATTTGCATCTGTTGGACTGGCTACGTAACCGAGTCACCGTCTGCACGGCAACGGGCGCTAAATCGGTTTGTTCCAAATGTGCTTGAACAGGTCAGTCAGGAAATGGGAGGGAGAAAGGAGGGCCACTAATCTCATTTCTGTCCTTAAACCCAGTCTCGGCTCGGCCCGCTCCTTCATTTAGCAAATAAGTTATGAATCCAAGTTCTATCAGCACAAATGATCGGAACCGGCAACATGTGGTAATACACTGCTCATTAAAATGTGTGTGTGTGTGTGTGTGTGTGTATATATATATATATATATATATATATATATATATAGTGGTAGCTCACAGACAACCTATGGCAAAAAAATTTTAAAAATTAAATCGTGCTTTTGTTGGCCACAAGATCAGGAGCAAAAGAACTGTTCACTAACCCCAAAGCTTTTTCTTGATTGAGTTCATGCTTCTCGTATTTGAGATTTAAATGATTACATGAGTATTTATTTATTATTATGTGTATAGCTGGTAGAATGTAAACGGTCATATCTGGGTTGTACTGAAGATAAGGACTTTTAAGAGTTGTGGTAGCTCAGTATTTAAAGCTTTAAAATAAAACCTACCGCTGATGCTGAGACGTGCTTTGTTGGAGTAGGTGGAGCCGAAGTGATTGGAGATGACGCACTGGTAACGGCCCTCGTCCTCGAACTTGACGTTGCGTAGATGGAGGACGGTCGTGTACTCCATGATTCCTGGGCCGTCTTTGGAGGTGGAGTGGGCAGAGTTCTCCACGTGGGCATGAGGAAGTGGCTCCTGGTCTTTCCGCCATGTGAAGGTCATGGGCGAGCTGCTGCTGCTTACCGCCATGCACGTCAAACGCACGTCTTTGCCTAACACGCCAGCAGTGGCTGAGGGGTGAACCGTGATCTGGGGTTTGGGCAGATCGTCTATGGACGGAAAATTCGCACAAATGCACAGTTAAAATGAGCACAAAAATGATTTGCTATACAGACTTACACAAGTTGTGTTTGTAGTTTGTCGTACAAGGATTTCTGAATGTTCAAAAAAAAAAGACACTCGTGTCCATTTGAAGTAAATATGTGTTCTCAGGTAATGACTTCTGACTAAACTTTTTCATTTCTTGGTACAAGCATGAGACTCACCCCTTCTTGTAAATACAGCCTATATTCCAAACAATCAGTCCTATATTTCCCAAACCCAAGCCTAACACCCCTAATCCGAGTAATTATGTCTATCAAGACAAGGCTATGTACTATAACAGAACATGTAATGATTCCTACCACAAACAAAGCTCTGTGCAGGAGCCTGGAAGATGCTGGTGCCCTTCAGGCTCTCAGGGTGTGCGCACATGGCATGGATGCCAGACTGTAGCTCTCGTGCCACAACCCACTCAGGAAACCAGTGCAGCTGGCAATCGCACAGGAAGCTATCGCTGAAGATCTCGCTGAGGACACGGAGAGATTTTTAACAGCGAATTAACACACAATTTTGCCTCTATTTAAAAAGTCAAATAAAATATAATCATAATGAATCAAAAGCATATGTTGGATTGCCCTTGTAGTGTGAATATGTCTGGGACTCACAGGCTGCGGAGGTTCTTCATATTGTTGAAGGCGTCTGGTAGAATGAAGAGGATGGCGTTTCCGCCCAGGTTTCTGTTCAGACGTGACAGAGATGATTTTGGAGTGTCCCCAACGTAAACACAGTATACACACACACGTTCTCTCTGTCTCGTATACATATGTATCTCAGCTTGTACTTGTAGAAACGTTTACTTTAGTCTAGGCAAAATGAGACCAGTGTATCTTACTAAATCTGTACCCTCAAGCTGCTTCTCAAACACTAAATTCCATTTCTTTGACAAAATGTTTGTCTCCCAAAGGGAGAAAAGGCTGAAGCTGGCTGGAGCAATACTCTGAGCAGCTGGCTATGAAAAAAAAAATGGTCTCAATCTTCTCTTTTTACAAAGATACCATTAAATTGCTAGCAGCCCTCTCAAGCATCTGTTTTTGGCAGAGTGCACCAGTGGCTGCAATGCATTCTGGGATACTCACAGGTGCTCAAGGGCCTCCAGGCCTGAGAAGGCTTTCTTGGCCACCGACTTTATCCTGTTTCCAAACAGTGTCCTGTGTGTCCAAGAGATGGGATGACGATGGGACGAGGAGAAAATGAGGGAAAATATTCAGAAAGAAACAAAGTGAGAAGGGGGAGAGAGATAAATCACAGTTAGTGAGGTTTAATCTGAAAAGACTTTGTGGTATTGAACATTCTGTGTACTGTGTACAGATTAGGAAGAGGATGAAAGATCGGGGTTCTCACACTGCTCCTTCAAAGCTCACTTTTATCTTTATTAGAATGCAGCGGTGATGACATGACAGGACTCGGGGAAAAGAGGCTTCCGTAAAAGAACGATAGGCTTATAGATTAACAAGCAGCCTTGTCACGGACTGGCAATCAAATGCTCAACACGATGCTCACGGATCTTCTAGGAGGCTAATCTCGCTCATACGCGACCTTTTAGGAGCCCCAGGAATTTGTTGTTACTTGCTCATTGCTTGCTCCCTTCTTTAGCAAATGGTCGAAATCAAGAATCACTTGTCCGTGGTGCAGATTTTTGTCATCTTATGGTTAACGAAATTTAATAGCCGTGGTCAGCGAGCCTTTCCGTCGGTTGCTGTAATCTAGTTAACCGATAATCTGGCGAACGTTTCTTTTTGTTGAATTGTAAATACGTGTCATTATTGTGGTTGCTGTCTGTCTTCTCTCTAGTTGCATCAACCCCAACTTGGTTGAGTAGAACTAAACCTCCAAGTCGCATTGGTTCTCGTTTAGATCGATTCTTGATTGAATGTGTGGTAGAACAGTTCCCACAAGAATCAGTGAGGAAGTGCTAAGTAGTTTGAGGCTGACTGGTGGTCATGCTTTCACATTCTTGGCTCACTTGTATACATTTGTGGTATTGGCAGGTTAGATGCTATTGTTTGAATTCTGGCTAGGCAAACAGCACAATCCTTACTTGGTCGCGCCTTCGGACTGAGACTAAGGCACCCTGTAATGTCTGTCAGCAGAGAGAGTGTGTGATCCCTGAACTTGATAGAGAGACAGGATAAGTCAGCTACCCACAGACTGAGACATCACCTTCTCTCATCTCTTTTGATTGTCCTGTAACCTTATCCAGAGCCAACATACCTAGCTTTAACTCTGTGACAATCCTATGACAATGTGACACACATTCTATGAACAACCAAGGAGATTATAACCAGAAACCCTGTGGATATTGTTCCACATCCACAATATAAGACAGAACTCGCTTCTTGTGACTTCCTTTTGTTCCTGGAATGGGAGAAGTGCTGGGAGAAGTGCATAAAGATTAAAGGAGAAATACTGGGGGTTTGTTGCAAGTATTATAACACTTTTTCCCCCAATAATTTCAGGAATTTTTGTTTCCCTTGGGTATGTTTCCCTTGCCTTGCCCTGAACCTGAGCTTTCCGATTCCCTGACTTAATCCTGAACCTCTACACTGAGCTTTACTTTTCCCCGACTTAATCCTGAACCTCTACACTGAGCTTTACTTTTCCCTGACTTAATCCTGAACCTCTACACTGAGCTTTACTTTTCCCTGACTTAATCCTGAACCTCTACACTGAGCTTTACTTTTCCCTGACTTAATCCTGAACCTCTACACTGAGCTTTACTTTTCCTTGACTTAATCCTGAACCTCTACACTGAGCTTAGATTGGCTGCAGTCCTGTTCTAAACTTTCATACTGAGCTTTAGCTTTGCTTTGCTATGGTGTTAGCTCTGCTGTGGGTTTGCCCTGAACCTCCAGCCTGCTTCCAACTAGAGCCCTGCGCGGGACTGTTTTTATAAACCCACACCCGCCCGCTACCGCTGAATTTTTGACCAGGACCGCCCGCGCCCACAAGCTGCGTGTTCCACTCCCGCCCACACCCGCAATGTTTGTGTCCACTCCCACAGATTTTTTCTTCAGAGCTTGTGAAAATTTTGATTGTATACAAATGATCAGACTAATTATTAGTTCAGGCTAATGTCCAGAAAAACAGAATTAAACATGATTGCATTTAAATAAGATAAATTAATTCTAATGCTAATACTAATCATCTTCTCAACATCATGTGTTGACTCCATTCTTATTATTAGGCTACACGCCAAACCCCACCGGGTCCCGCGGATCGCACGCAAAATTTTCTGACCGCCCACTCCCGCCCGGGGCAAAGGTGAAACCGCCCGCTCACGCGAGATTTGCGTTGGGTCCCGCGGGAGCCCAATCCCAATGCAGCCCTCTACTTCCAACCTCCAGTCTTCTATGGCTTACAATAATACCAATACCTTGTTATTATTATAAAATAATGACCTACTGCGTTACTACGGTGTAAAAACCTACAAAACAGAGCTCTATGACACTATGGAGATAACTATGCTATTAGGTTTTCATATATTCTTGGTTACTTTCACATCTTTGCTTGTTCGTTAGCGTTTTATAAAAGCGGAGGTAAGCCGTATCTAAACCTCAGGCGATCCATCCGTAAGAAAAGGGATTAAAAACGTAATCTGTCCAAGGGGAGATGAATTAACTCGATGGAAGAGTGAAAGAAATGAAAGGGGTGATGGGTATTTTCACAGTCACATCAATGTGCAAGTAAGAACAACAGGAACAAAGCAACGGCAAAGAATCCACACGGTTGATAAAACTACACACCCGTCTCTCATCCGCATCGCTCTATGGGAATGTCCGCAGACACAAAGCAGACCGAAGGCCCTTTGATGTTAGGTTCTGTCATTCTCTTTCGTTCCCAGGCCGCACAATGGCTTCTCTGGCAGGAGCCTAGTGGCTGGAGTGGGTTTTGCCAGGGCTGTGCATCACTGGGATAAAAGAAGCAGGACAGCGAGCGAACATGGTGCTTGAGGAGGCCAGATCGCCCCTTCACCCTTTCATTTCACACCCTCAGGATTAACTGACACAACTGCAGTGACTGACAAGGGGACCGAGGTAGCTTGCTCAAATCACCACAAAAAGCCTTCTCAGAAGTCCCTCCAATAGTGTCCTTCTGATTCCACTCTTACTATCCAAACATTTTCATCCAACGCATGAAGAGCTCACAGTATCAAACACACACACACACACATGCACACACACACACACATATGCACAAACATACATACAAAAGGGGAAACAAAAGGGGAAAAGGATTGGCCAAAATATTTTATTCGACAGATCTTGAGGTATAAGTTCTGGCCTTGTGACTGCAGCATCTGTATAGCATGTGACAATCAGTGAAGAAAGAAAATGTGCTTGGATATTCAATTGGCCAATGTCTTTGGTGCCAAAGGTGCAGTAACTTGGAGGGAGGATAAAGGCCCATACATCCCTCGATCACTCTCAGAGATGATCAGCATTAAAAAAGCCCTTATTTAAATGTCAATTAGTGCTTCTAATCTTTAGGTGCCCATCATATGCCCTCTCTTGTGATCCAGTAACTGAAGATCTCCCAGAAGTGTAGGAAATGATTAGGCTGCACATTCAAAACAAGAATCTGTCTTAACTTTGTGCCAAATGAACTGGAGACGTTCCGGTAAAAACTGCTTGTACGTAATATTGTTATCTCGTACGATCATCCATTGGCCATCCAGCATCATTTGGATGAGACAACTTTACCCAAATACCATTATGTCCTGTTTCTATCCATGATAAACAGCACCCTTTGGCAGTGAACTGGTGTTCAACAGAAAATACACAGTTGCAGTTTTCTAGTGCATTAAGTACCGGAGAAAGGAACAAAGTTTTCTTTAGATTTCTATTTACTAGTGTCTGTCAGATATAACTCTCCCAACATATATATATACACACAATATATGTTGCATGGGGTGTTTTATTGTTCATTCTTGAATGAAATAAACAGTAATTCTGATTTTTGGAGTTGGCTTGAGGCTCACCAGCACACGTTTAAGTAATTGGGAGAGATTAGGGATGGAGGGACTAAGGGAGAGTCAGAACTGAGAGGAGAGGGTGAAAGAAAATGACTCACAGCTTCCGGAGTTTCTTTAGGCCTGCAAAGGCACCACTGGTGTCCTCGATTGTTCCAGAAATGTCATTGTGGTCAAGATCCCTATAGAGAGAGAGAGAGAGAGAGAGAGAGAGAGAGAGAGAGAGAGAGAGAGAACGTGAAGTGAGATGGAGTAAAGTAGTCTTGGCCCTGTCCCAATACTCTTGGCAGGCATCTGGTTGAGAGTCACAGGTTGTACACATAGTCCCAGACACACACCTGGTCTGAAGAGCTCTCTCACTCCTTCTTCTCTCTCTCTGCCAGCCAAATGCATTCTTTCCTTTGTGAAGCATGAGGCTACAAAAAAGCCAGCCGTGTGCAGGCTAACGCATGCATAATGCATGACAACTGAATGATACTGACACACACAAACAGCCAGGCCTCAGAATCTTTCAGCACCATGAAGCCATCGTCAGGTTCATGTCAGACAGAGCGGAGTAGAGGCAAGCACCGACGACGGGCTCCGTGTTCTCTACATGTCTGATTGTGACACTGCTCTAGCCATTGCTTGCTATCAGAACTCACAGCCCTTTCTTTTCATTCAAACTTCATCTGTAAGCATTTAAACAAACGTAAAACAAATGCAGGAGAAAAAATATTCCCTTTGAGACGTGCTTTTGTGTATGTGCACTACTCAAAGACCCTCATTCAATCCCACTCCCCCAAACTTCTATTGCAATTTTGACAGCTCTCCCTTTCACACCACCTTGGCTTACTTTCTCTTTCTCTCTCTCTCTCTCTGTCTTGGCTGCCAGTTCCCTTTTCTTTCTGGCTGGCTAGTCCTAAATGAGCGGTGGGTCGTTAATGGAGGTGTCCAGGGCCTCCGGTCCCCCCCTTTGCCCATTTCTCTCTCGCCCGGTGCGTACCAATTAAAGCTTGCCCTGCTCCCTTTCAGCGGGACACACTAAAGCCATGATTAGATTAGAACTGTCTTGTCAGACAATACAGAGATAAAAAGAGAGAAAGAAAGAGAGAGAGGGGGGAACGAGTGCACAAGCAGGATGGCTGAGCGAGCGAAGTAGCAAAGCACATATAACCCCAGAGAAAACTCTCAGCGGAGACACACAGAGGTAGAAAGATTAGCACATCAAACAGGAGGACAAACCACGGGATGAGAGAGCAACGGAGCAAGACGGACGGGAAGAACGGACAGAAGAAAAGGACGAGAAGAAAGAAGGGGTGGGGGTCAAACAGGGATCCTCTCATTCCCACACGAGGAGCCCCTTCCCCCCATGGTTCAGCCATCAGAAGTAAAAGGAGGGCTAAGGCCAAGGTCTGGCACCCTACTGAGAGAAAGCCTTCATGCAAAGGTTTAATTCTTTAGGTGAGAAAGAAAGAAAGCATTAACATGAACAAATGAATTAGTAAGCGACAGTATATGTGTGTATATGTGTGTGTGTGTGTGTGTGTGTGTGTGTGTGTGTGTGTGTGTGTGTGTGTGTGTGTGTGTGTGTGCTCTAATGTTTTTTAACAACTTTTCTTTAAAGAAATAAATAAAAAAAAGAAATAAAGTGCCTGGCTCTCCTGAGATGCCTGGCACAGGGAGCCAACGCACCCAGGAAGCCCGGTGGGAACCAACAAGCCAACAAAGACGAAAGAACAGTGGAAAAAAAGAGCTCTCACAAAAAGACTGAAAACTTAAACGCCAACTTTTCCCCAAACGTCTATGCAAAATAACGGCTTTTCAAACCGCGGCTGTCATTCTAGATTTAGTAGCTTACGAAAAGAAAACAAAAGTGTTTTACTGAGGCTGCAAATCAGGCCTAGACTAAAGCCTAACCTACACTTGTTTTAATGGCTACACGGCATCAGAAGCGTTGCTGTAGAGCTGTATTTTTTTGACTGTTGTTCACGTAGGTGTGTTAACTTGAAGGCTAACTCAAAATCCAAACAAGTACTTTGTGTCCACCAAGGCCAAGCCCACCATAGAGTGGAGACGTCTGATTGTCTCGACCCGTTGGATGCATGTTGGTGGCTCGTGTGGTTTTGGGATTCTCCCCCCACCCCACCCCAAACAATTTTCCCAACCCTAAATGCTGAGGATTTTCAATAGACATGGCTCCAAAAAATACTTCTAAAAACACTAGATACGTGTGTGGTGTCGTAAATGATTGTAAAATGTGTTGCACTTACAGTAAGCGTAAGGAGCTGAGACCTTTGAAAGCTCCCTCTGCTATATAGTTGATGGAGTTGTGGCTCAGCTGAAGAGTCTGCAAGTTGGCTAACTTCACAAAACTGCCCTCGGCCAGCTTTGTCAAGTTGTTATGGTCCAGATGCCTACAAGAACATAAATCCTCATTATTGAAAATGTATGAATGATATTTTCCTGATATCATTGTATGTATGTGTATATATCAAGGCACAGAGATGATGGGTTAGAAATTCTCACAGCTCTCGTAGCCTCTCGCAGAAGCGCCATCCCTCAGGGTTGAAGCTCGAGATCGAGTTGTTGGACAGATGGAGGTGTAGCAGTGACTGGAGGCCATACAGAGAGCCACTGTTCACCTCTTTCAGACTGTTATACTCCAAATGGCTGCAGGAGCAAAACGCCAGAGCTGGGTTATTACAGCTAAACGACTAACCCGGCTGCAATTTACCTGTCAGAGCCCAGAAATGAAGACGGATGGCTCTAAATATGATTCACCATTAAGGGAAATTTTGTCAAATTGCACTTGGCTTGTGAACGTCTTGAAGGCGGGGAGTTTGAACTTTAGTAATCTGTCCCAGATTTAATGATGATTCAAACTACGAAGCCAAGACCGTGATTTGGCTTTCGTCCAATTTAGTCTCGTTACAATTAAATAGCGGACATCAAATTACCCTAATTAACTACAGAACGTCCAAGATATACAAATATACCAAACTTCCTTACACAGATCTGCTTTATAACCTGTCATGTCGACTGTAGACTCTGAGATGTTTATGAGTGTATAATGATTATATGCCTTTCAGCGCAGCCCTTTAAGTAGATCGCATACATTAAGGAACATAGTGGACTCACAGGGTTCTCATGCGTGCCAGACCGAAGAACGCCCCGTCTGTGAGCTTGCTGATGTTGTTCCTCTGGAGTTTCAAAACCTCCAGGATGGAGAGACCCTGAAAGGTCAGGCCTTCGATCAAGCGCAGCCGGTTCCTGCTCAGGTCCCTGTAGGGAAGCCACATGGATCATTTAATCACAGAGGTTTCTTAATGAGTATAAACTCTTTATATAAGCAACTGTCGTGTTACAGAGAAACCACCATGTCTGAAACTCCAAAAATCACAGACACTGGAAACTCTGTTTATAAAAGTTCAATTAATCTCCTCATATAAAAATTATACACATTTGTCATCGGTCGATTACTAGTCTGCGCAAGTCGTAAATCTCGACCAATCAGAATTCAGCAGTTTTTTGGGTATAGATGTAGATTAGCTGCGTGAATATTAAGTACATGACAAAAGGAAATGGAGCCGATAGAGAACCAACTAATCAGTCACTCACACACACACACACACACACACACACACACACACACACACACACACACACACACAGCCTGTGGCTTTAAGGAACCAGGCCCAGGTGCAAGGGCTACAGTGGCTGCAGTGCCTAAGAGCAAAGCGAGATACAAACAACCCGCTGGTGGCTTTGTGTTCTCCACTCTGTTACTACAAGCAGACGGGAAATACAGTAACACCCAAACCCTAAGAACAAAGCATACCTACAGACAGAGAGAGAGAGAGAGAGAGAGAGTGAGAGAGAGAGTGAGAGAGAGAGAGTGTGTGTGTAATGGTGGTGAGGGCCCTCTTTAGATGATCAGCACACTTTCTGTCCAGGTGTGAGGATTAAAAACAGAAGGCCAGGATATCCAGGGGTCCTGCACCATTTTCAGACTCTGTATGCAATTCAGAACTTTCCCAAAAACTCATAATCTCCCCAGGAACCTTTTTGGAAACTTTTACAAATGCTCAGGAACCTTCTAGAAACATGAACTTTCCCAGGAAACTTTTTTTTTTCTCTTCCTTTTTTTGTTTGTTTTGTTCCCAGGAACAGCAGACGTGTTTCTCCCAAAGCAGAAACCGAGGTTGCATTTTCACTGTAGGAACATTCAGGGAAACTCAGGAAGTTTTTAAGAAACCTTTCTAGCACATTTACAGGAACGTAAGAACTGTTTTGGTTCCTGTGTCACGGTTTCAGGAACATTTTTAGATCCTCTAGGACGCAGATCTCCCGAACAGGAGCTACTAAGGTGAAGCTTTCGGTATTGAGCTGCACTGACTGGATGAAATGAGCCGGTGTCCTGCGGCAACAGATTGTCATGATTGCAGACACACACACGCACACACACACACCTGCAGACACCGATATAATTATTAGCAACGGAATTGATGCTCTATAATTAAGTTGTTCCGAGACTAATTTTGTCTGTACGCCACACCTACTTTTTCATCTACATATAGCGGCGTCTCTCCACCCTGTGTAATTATAACCTCAGAAATATTCACAAAATAGACACGTCGAGCACGTGTAACGTGCGGATCAAAGGTGTAGCTGATGGATGTATGCAGGTGAGTTCGGGTCTTGTTCTGTCTAAAGGTGGTGTGTGTGTGTGTGTGTGTGTGTGTGTGTGTGTGTGTGTGTACACTCACAGCTGTGTTAGTCTGGGAAGCTCGAGGCCTTTGACAGGCAGCTGGGTGAGCCGGTTCCTGCTGAGCCTCAGGACCTGCAGAGTGTCGTTCAGGTTCCTGAACGCACCAAACTCCAGGTGTACAATTTTATTACTGCTGAGCGACCTGAGGTAAAAAAAAAAAAAAAAAAAAAAAAAACACAATTCCACACATTACAGTCTAATCTTCAGTCCATTCTGTATCCTATTCAGGAACAGGGTGGATTCAGAGACTATCCCGGGAATATCGGGTGGGAATACACCCTGGACGGGACGCCAGAGGAATTTCCGCCTGTTTACTGCGTGCCAAGACGTTTAGACCGGAATGAGCCTCGGAGAAATGTTAGTAGAAAATTTTCCCAGGTTTATAGTTGCCCGTTTGCTGTTTTATTTTATTTTATTTTATTTTATACAGTTACCTTTTTTTTATTCCCATAAATAATCCAACAATATACAACAATGACGCATCTCGATCTACATGCAGAGTTCTAACAATACCGCTTTTGTCTTTTTGCCTGCTTTTATATATGTGTGTATATATAAATATATATAGTTTAAGTTTGGAAAAGTTTCAGCGAATTTGGGAAAAGGATTCTGACAAATCCGGCCACTTTTGATTGAACTCTATCACTGGACGACTCGATGAGCGTTCTGGCTTTGTGGTGTCCGGAAAAAGAAAAAATAGTGTAAGAAAATTGACAAGCACATATTGAGGAGAAAAGAATGATGGAGAGAGAGAGAGAAGGAGAGAGAAATACAGGATGATTGACTCACAGATCTCGGACACGGAGGCCACGAGGGAAGCAGTGTTCTCTCACATCGATGATGTCATTATTACTCAGGTCCAGAGTCTCCAAGTGGGTGAGGTTTCGGAGACGGCTGCCCTGCACGCCGCTAATCTTATTATGGTGCCTGGGGGAGAGACAGAGAGAGAGATAAGAGCCACTATTAATATATTTGACACGTTTTATTAGTCATAATTAATACATTGGTAAGTGATATGTCCCATGAAACTACAATATAATGTGCAGGTGGGGAAAAAATGGCTCGGTGAGGAGAGATTTTATGGGCAGTACAAGACCATGGGAAACGTGTCCCGATATCTGTCGCATGTAAAAAATATTTATCTCAAGAAACCGCTAATTATATCTTCATGCTCGTTAAATATTCATGAATATTCACGGTCCGTATCCTTAGCAATTTACATATTCAACTTGATTGCTAGCTAGCTTTTCAGAAACTAGTTAGTTTTCCGTGACAGGAACCTGTTCAGGAAGCGAATAACTTTTAACAGATTTCCACAAGAGGAACCTTTGCTGTGAATCAGGAATGTCTCACGTCACAGAGGAACCTTTTTGGTCTGCAAACCAGGAGCTACTGCGGTGGTTTTAGAAAAAAAAATGTATTAATATTATTAACTTACTACTTGTATTAGCCGTGCTAGCTAGCTGGATTAGCTTCTCGTGTTTGCCGTGCAGCTGGAAACACGTACATGGATCTCTATTTGTTTGCGTATTAAAGCGTGATCGGGTTAAAGCCTGCGAGTTGTTTTTTTGTGATGTCATAAACTGAGCTCATCCACAGAGCACCTGAGGCCTAGTTTGTGTTTAAGATTACTCTCTTATTCTGTTTTTACACGCTGTTCAAAAAAACAAGGTCATTCTGGCATCATGTCAATAATGATTTCAGACAGCGATGTACTGTAGAGATTACTACAGTTAATAAGATCTGGTCAGAATAACACTCTGATTGGTCAGAGGTCTTAAGGGCAGAGAATGAAAACATCTGTGATTGGTTAAGGCTAAATTTAGATGTGGAAAACATCATGTTCAATGGAAAACATGAAGAAGTCCACATTTGGAAATGTAGTAATCTTAGTGTGGACTTTTGATTGTAGGTCTTTCCCAGCTGGTCAGAGTGACGGCGTAGTGGCACGGCTACCATAACAGCCGCCTCTCAAGGGGAATTTGCATGTTTGCTATTTGCATCGTCTTGTTTCTCTCGCAGCCTGAGAATCGATTCGTGCTGGGAATCGACGGTTTGTTTATCGACGCCTTCGCGTTTGAGAAGCATGGAAAGGTCAGAGTCTTTTTGGTCCACATCTGGAGTTGTTGGGTTTGGGTTCAGGGACAGATCTAAGCCAGAGCAGAACGCCGTCAAACCAATAAACTCGAGTATATAAATATATTTTGCAGGTGCAATCAGCCTAAAGATGCTAACACTGGCTCTCACACACAATCCTGAGCCTTGAAACCTAATAACTTAATAAGTCCATTTGTGATGACAAACACAAGCTGGTCGGATGATCATTCTTTAACGCGATCCTCCGACGCTCTAATCCGTCTTCCAGGATGCTAACTGGCTTGAACTCTCTGGTTGCTAATAAGAGCTGATGGCTATTACGGCTTAATTCTAATAAGTTTATTATTGCTATATTTATCCTGGGACTATTTGAGTCCTTTCCCACGAAGGCACACATACGCAAACAGACACGCAACCCCAGAGCTGACCGCTTTAAACCAGAGTAGTCAAAGAAGAGTGACGGAGAACGAAGGAGACAGAAAAAGAGAGCATTCCTTCCACCACCGCACCTGAATAAACAGAAAGCGAGGGAGAGAGAAGGATGGCGTGATGGTGGATGAGGGATGAGCGTGAGCGCGGGGGCGGTCCTGTTGCTCCTGGAGCTCTCAGGCTGCACCGAACAGCAGGTTCAACAGCTGCTGACCCGCACCCGAGATCAAAAACACAAACAAAACCCCTGGATGTAAGCGAGAGGGCGTGGCTTGCTTCATCAAACTCTCACCAAAAAAAAGAACAAAATGCACAAAAGGCTGTAAAGTCAAATCCCTGTACTGCAGGAAATCCCTAGCTCACCATCTTACTTCTGATCTCTTTCCATCCGCCTCTTTGTGTGTGTGTGTGTGTGTGTGTGTGTGTGTGTGTGTGTGTGTGTGTGTGTGTGTGTGTGTGTGTGTGTGTGTGTGTGATGACATCACACTGACCCCTTCTACTTCCCATCCCCGCCTCCCATTCGTTTTACAGTAAGCTGTTTGACTGACAGCTCCAGCTGTCACCCTTCTCCTGCTTTTCAGCTGTGCTGCTCAGTAAAGATAGACTTTTACCCAGCATGGAAGAGCACGACACGGCAACAGGCCTCGACCCAGGCCGAAAAAAGCAGCTCCGGGACTCGCGTCCTGGACGTGAACGCTGCAAACTCACGCAAACTGTAACATAACCCAATGTCAAATGACTGCATTTCAGACGCTCGAGCCCAGCCGCACTGTCAGCAAATCGAAGCGAGTAGGTTTGGGATCTCTCTTTTTTTTTTTTAAATTACGTTGTATTTTTTTTTTTTTTTGAAAGAGAATGATGAATAAATGTAAATCAATAAGGTAACACCATGACTGTTCAGCCGAGAGCAATCAGGACAGGGATCACTTGACTGCTCAAATGGATGACACATTGGCAGTGGAGATATATTACAGAGAGAGGGAATGTGATACAGGGGCGATTGGTGTGCGCACACACACAAGCACACACTCACACGCACACACACACACACACAGAGTGGAGTGAGAGATACACAAGGACATGATCTGTGGTGCTACACACACTCACACACACACTCACACTCACACACACAGCGTATGGGGTGAGAGATACACAAGGACAAGAACTGTTGTGCTACACACACACACACACACACACAGAGCGTATGGGGTGAGAGACACACAAGGACAAGAACTGTTGTGCTACACACACACACACACACACACACACACAGCGTATGGGGTGAGAGATACACAAGGACAAGAACTGTTGTGCTACACACACACACACACACACACACACACACACACACACACACACACACACACACACACACCCTCTATACACCGCTGTTTATAGATTGGCCTAATGGATCAAATCAGGTCGAGCAAATGTGACATTAGAACGACTCTTTAGATTAATGTATGTAATAAAACACACCAGAACATGCTGTTATAAGAAAATAATCAATAACAGAGTGGTGCGGTGATGCAGAGTCACTGTTACCAACCGGAAGATGATTATTTCATTGTTTCCCGGTTTCAAACCACAGCGACTTGCAGATTACAGATCTGATTTGATCAGTTTTTATTATCTTCTTATTATTACATGTAATGTTTGTGAGTTCTCTCACTGATCTCTCTTGGTTTTGTTAAAACTGTTACAATGGCACTGATACTGGAGACTCCTTCCATAACCGTTACATAATATATTATTATTATATTTATTTTGGTGATTTAATCGCGTAACTTGAATCTAACACCAGTAGATTTTATCTCCAGAGCCCACAGCATGCTTTTTCAGCGTTTATCAAGCTGGACCTCATCGATATCCTGTATGCTGTGTAACTTTTCTACAAAGGACAGATCTTTAAGAGTAGCTGGAAGCTTGAGCATGGGTGTGCGAGAACACAGCTCGGAGGTGTTGGCTTACAGATGGAGAGTGACGATGGCTGGCGGGGCGCTGCCAAACTCGGGGATTGATGTCAGCTCATTGTGGTCCAGTCTCCTGAGGGTCAAACACAAGAAGACGGTTTAATTACACGTCGAAACGAAGGCCAGGGTCTTTTATCAGAGGTACACAGAGAGCAGGAATCAATGTGTAGTGCTACGTCTAGTTATTAGGGAGCTCAGTGGATAATTGGTTATAAACAGGAGGCAGGATGATTCCCAGTGTAGTAACCGGCAAGGATGTGATCGAGAGAAACATGTGAGGAAGCGAGCGAGAAAGAGTGAAGCACTCTGGCTGGTGGCCAGCTGTAGCCCCTCTCTGCATAAAATATTTACAGGGCAGGTTAGCGAGTGGTGTCGGGTGATGATGGAAAGTCCTTATTATAGCAAACCTCCTCTTCACTCCCAATTCCCCCCGCTTTGAGAACAATAGCCTCCGACAAAAAGCCTTAAGTGCCCAATAAAGCTGACTGACAGTTGGGCTATGAAATCATTAACTACTGCACTGTAAGTGACACATGCGATTAAACTCATTATTGCAGTTCCTTAGAGCTTCCGAACACCAAACGTTAAACCAGTTGGAGAAAAAATTATTTATTGTGATGGAATTGCATTAAAATGATTCAGAGCTGAGAGACGGCATACGATGTGTCTGCCAATCGCGGCAACACGAGCCGACCGTAGTGTATGAGGAAGAAGGCTAACTGTGCTTTTGCAAAAAAAAAATTTTGGCAATTACATAATTCAATATACATATTTTTTTACTGTAACATTAATAATTTTGTATTAATAATGATCAGAAATCTATGAATTCATCATATTTATAACATAGATCAGTAAGAATAGAGTTGAAGGGACTTTTTAAAACGTTCCCAGTTGTGGTTTTATTTTATTTTCTACAGTAATGTTTTTTTTTTGCTATTAGGATTTTTTTTTATTTATTTGTTTGTTTGTTTATTTATTTAAAATAAATAAATAAAACAATGTCAATAAATTACATGAATTTATTCCGATCTTTGATTTAGTTGCCCAATGGCTTAGAAAATATGCTTCTATAGACATAAGATTTTATTTCCTTTTCTTTTGGCCTGTAAAATGCCTAGATGTCGAGCTTTGACCTTCATCTTAGATCGGTTGTGAGAACTCTTATAGATTCTGACGTTTATAGTCGGATTTCAGACAAATCTCGGTCGAGACGTTACGTCCCGTAGCTCCGAAGAGACAGCTGGAAGATTTCAGATTTCTACTCACACTTCTTTAAGGTTGGGCAGATTGGACAGGATGTCCGTATCGACTGCCGTCAGCATGTTGTGGCTCAGGTTTCTGTAACAGAAAGAAGAAGAAAAAACAATAGTGATCAATCCCGAGTACCGAGTGTAGCATTTTCGCTCTTAGTATTTAACATTCGCTCGTCACTGATGGAATTCTCTAGCAAATTTTCACCTCCCATCAACAAAAATCCAGTGACAAGCAGCAAAACAAAACACACCGCACAGGCACTCGAACGTCACCGTCGGCAAAACCCCACCATTAACAATCTTTTCGCTCGCGACAATTTTTTTCATTTCTCATAGCTCTGCTTCGGGAAAACCAGAAGATGAGTTTGGTGTTCGAAACTTTGAGATTGATTACGGTGCGATGCCAGGACTCCTCTTAACACAGAGTTACACAGACAAATGGTGCCAGATGCATGAAACCAGACTTAAAGGGTACAAACTGTTTGTTCAAGATAGACAGCGGCGACCCGATCGGCTACGAGCATTAAGATACCCGCTAAACGGAAATAACAGGTTATTTATCGTGACTCCGGAAAAGCCGAAAGTACTTTTTGCTATAGAAAAAATAAGTACTAGCTGCTTAGCAAAAAATAGTGATGTAGCCAAAGGTAGCATCAGAAATGATCAGAAAAATAATGAGTTACATTTATAAAAAAAATCACTTGAAAACACTTGAAGCTAATGTAGCTAACGCTGCTCGCTCAACAGCTCGCTAACAAGTGTCCTTCACTTATTAACTAAATAGAAATCATCGATTTTGAAAGTCAGTGAATCTTCTATAAACGAGGAAGCGCTGAGGGTAGATGGGTTTTTTTTGTTTTGTGAGTGAGTCAGGAGTCGTGCGATTCTTTTAGCTAGACTTTTCTCTTTTCCTAAGATGGAACGCTGGCTGAGGATCAAGTCGTTATCTGACTCACTACGTTTCCTTGTACACAAACACATACAGCTGTGGGAAATATAAACATGAAAAAGATGTTCTTTAGAAAGGAAATAAATAATCAGACAGATAAACTAAGAAAGAGGGTATTAGCATAAGTCTTAGAGGAGAAGGGCTACGGCTGGGAGGGTAAGAGAGCAGTGGATTCTGTTTTGTGTGTAGATAATATCAGAGTACGATGTGCCCCCAAGGCAGCACTTTGACAAGGTGCCGTGTTATAATCGCGCGCTCTGCCCTCCCGCTGCTATTGTGTGCCGTGGCGCTAAGCTGCCTTCCCTGTTACAGAAAGCAATTACCTAATAATGCTAAAGCAAAGTGAACAATTACAGGGTTTCCCTCAATTCTCACCAGGGGGTGGGGGTGGGGGGCAGAATACCGAAGATGGAAAGAAAGAGCATGGGGGGGAGTCAGGTACGGCTAATCTGCGACTGGGATCAGCGCAAATGTAGGACAAGCTCGGTGCCGCTAAAAGTGGGCATAATGAAGGCAGGGTAGAGGGAACCTTCACCAAGGTTGCGCTCAAAGAGCCTCTGTTCAGGAGCAACGAGCGACTCGTGGGTGTCAGATATCCGCCATTTCAGAGAGAGAGACGCTAAAGCTGATTTAGCACAGAAGTCGGTCTTGTTAACCAGCGGTGTCAATCTTTTTTTGCGGACAGTTTATTACTTTTTAAACATTGACTTTATGACATCGATATGGCCCCAAGAGGGATTTAACCACGACAGCTTTCTTTTTTTTTTTTCTGACGTAGTTTTATAAATCTCAAACAAATCCTAGAAAGTACAACCAGGGCTGAAGGAGCTGGAAGACTGACGGTACTTCTGGGGAAAGAAAATCCTAAAGGGAAAAAAAATTATGATTTGATAATTAGACCAGTCCAGATTGTTGATATGTTGCATTTTTCTGCAAGGAAGGAGTCTCCAGTGCCAGTGCTGTGGACTGGTCTGTACTGGCAGTGCTGTTAAAGCTATAAGTGTATAAGCTTTAGGTTTTTTTAGGCAGGAAGAATTTGTGTTTTCCTATTTGGAATTATTAACTTCATTCAAGAAAAAAAAATAAAGCTTGTGAGGATTTCCTGTTTGTTTACAGATGCAGTAAAGGAAACGATGAGAAACTCACTGAGGTTGTTTTGTAGATGTTGCAAAAATGTATTGAATGTAACCATAAATGGATAACCGTTAAATGGATTACATGCCGTTAACATCAGATTGCTGTGGTTTAAGTGGGCCTTTTGAATTACTATGCTATTAAGAAAACAATCAACGCTGCATCTGCAACAGTACCACCACTGATTATTTTCCTATAACAGCACACCGCTAAGTGTATTATTACTTTCAATGACTCTGGTGTTAATCAATCCAGAATTCTTGACGGTGATGATAGCCGATCGCAATCTGATCGTCTCACTCGTTGCTATTGTTTGGTTGTTTTGTCTGAAGCGAATACTTAAAATCTAGAGCAGGAAACAAAAGCAAGTACATGAATAGCAATACATTCTTTGCTTAGGTGGATAAATATGCTGATGACCTGTCCATCATTGTTCCTTTGTTGTTCTCTTACTGGTAAACCTGTAAAGTTCTGCTTCAGTATCATGAGGCTTTCTGTGTTAACCAAAGTTTAGTTAACAGAGCCACACTTCCAGCTCATTCTGTCTCAGTATCTCCACTCGAACTTGAAAGGCCACCGGCTCAAGGAGGGAAGGAAACAAGTGTTTATATAACTTTGATTTGATCCGCCCCGGTCACCCTGCTTTGTTTTTCGCCGCTCTCTATCTTATCTGATGACGTTAACTTCTCACACCTACAGCTTAACCCCAAGGTCGTAACTCACATGGCTGTCGCAACCACCGACTCCAGGCTGAGCGAAGCACTCCCCTTTTCCATGCAGATCTCAGAGCTCTGAGAGAGAGCTTTGGCTGTACAGCTCTTTCACCCAGGAATCGGTTTTAAACTAAGGCAACTTGTAGAAACCAAGGTGTCAAAGGGGGTCGGATGGCGTCTCTCGCCGAAGCAGTTCGGCAAGTGGTGGTGCGGTGGAGTGCAAGTGGACTGTGGTGGGAATAAACGACTGTAGGTGGAGGTTTTCAACCCAACCGAGCACCTGATTCCACCAGTTTAATTTCAGTAGACTCAGATGTGGCTTCTGTTTGGCGAGAATCAGAACCTGCACCAACACAGACACTTTGGACACCCCTAGTTTAGAGTACCTCCTCACAAGCCAAACGTCATCTCGAATAAAACCTCCTCACAAGGCAAACGTCTTTCACACATTTTACTTTCAAAACAATCAGTTTTTGTGCCATATTAATTTAAGTCACCTTAGTTTTGACTGCTTTATGATATGAAGGCTTCTGTCTCGAACCAAAAATGGGTCAGAAGTCAGAAATTCTACAAAATACTAAACCAGAGATGGTTCGTACCTCTGCTTTTTGCACGAGCAGCTTATTCTAGGTCAGCGGATAAGCGCGAGTCTGATCTTTCCACCAGAAACCACCATGCAGCTGTGCGACGGGCATTGAAACGCAGCCGTAAAACTTATCATTCTTGTGTAGCCGAGCTGTTTAATAAAATCGACTGGAAAGTGCACAGAATAATGTACTTGTTCAAACAGAAATCTCATGTTGGTGATAGTGAAGCCTTTGATGGAAATAATCAATCAAACTTAGCATCAGACGCTACACTGCTTTCAGGCTCCTATCAGCCCAAAGGTGAGGTGTGAATAACGGACACTCTTTATGAAGAACTAGCCAACACTTTTCTTTATGTCTTCCTTCCCTTCTCTAACGAGCGACTTCCTATACCAGGAAATGGCTGATTGATCCTGGGATCAAACTTATCTGGGCAATGTTCACTAAGCAAGGTGACTGGACCCCTACGAAAATGGTTCATCGATATAAATAATATATTACAACTGAGCAGTTTTACAGCAAGTTATATAGCAAGTTGTCCGCCACGTCTGTTCCAATAATCAATGAAAATGTCTGGAGTCACTTTCACGACCCCTGCTGCAGAAGCAATAAGATGATTCATAATGTGGTGGAGAGATACTGCTCCTTATCAGGCCGTATTTACAGATGACATGCCGAGCACGCACTTTGCTTCTGCAGAGTGTGAAGTGATGGCAGTGACGAGCCTTTATGACGCAGCTGGTAGACAGAGCAGCGATTTAACACGTCCCCTTTCAGACGGCTATAAACTAGTCAAAGAGTAACTCAGGCAGAGAAAGACAAAACCAGAGAGCCACTAGCAAGACATATCTCTCTCTCTCTCGTTCTCTCTGCTTCACTTTCTCTTCCTCACTTTCCTGTCATAAAGACTTTTTACAGCCCGGCAACACGGCTGATAGGGAATCCGGTGACTTTTTCGTCCCAGACCAAACATTGCTTAAAGGTATAAAAAGCGTCTGGCAAACGTGAAAACTTGAAAGAGCCCTTGAAGAAAAAAAAAATCAGTGCTCTAAATGAAAAGTACCCTAGGTGATTAACGTGGACTCCATTCTTTCTGCTTTGTTCTTGTATCTGAAGCTGAGGAAAATCACATCTTGGGCCCATGTGCACGAATGCTGAATACACAAATCGCACATGCTGCAACGGGCAAAGGGTCTGCTTTCGCCCGGGGCACGGAATGATCCGGAGCCACGCAGACGCCAGCCAAGAGTTTGACACAACACACATAGAGAGAGAGTGCATGTGTGTCTGAGAGAGAGAGAGAGAGAGAGAGAGAGAGAGAGAGAGAGAGGGAGCAAGAGAAATAGAGATTAATCTTGATTACGTTTCTTTTTGTAAAAACTAGTCATTGTTTTATGTCCTGGATGGAAAGACGCCATCCGAGATTTATTGCAGAAGATAATAAATACAGCTGTTTGGGGAAAATGAGCGATCATTAGAAATCTTTTCTAAGTTTATTATGCTTGCATCAATTTAGTAGGGGGATCGTACTGAGCATGATTATGTTATGCAATACGGATCTGATCTGCTTCGACGATGAACCGAGGACTGCGAGAAACACGAGGGAAGAGGAAGGATGAGATAGTGAACTCTTTTACGCAAGTGTCTTCTTGCAGACGATCACGGATTCATCTTTGGGTCATTAGCGTCTGTATAACAACGTTATCTGACTTTTCGGATCGATTAACAGCTAATTATATTATAATAGTATATGCCTCTAATAACAATGTTCTATGATAATCAGGTTAATAGTATTTTATTAGTGAGAAATGAGATGAACCAATCCGGATTGCGCATTTTTCAGCTAGCCACCTTTTGTTTTTCAGCTAGATACACCTTACATTACGTTTACGGCATTTGGCAGGCGCTGTTATCCAGAGCGCCTTACATTCATCTCATTTATAAAGCTGAGCAATTGAGGTTTAAGGGCCTTGCTCAAGATTGGTAGCTTGGTGGCCCGAGGCTTCGAACTCACAACCTTCCGATCAGTAGTCCAACACATTAACCACTGAGCTACACTATGAGCAGGAAAAACAAGCTTTTATAAGATTCCGTTTCATTATTTCCCTTTTTATGTATTTTCACAATCGTTCACAAGACCTGTCATTAAATTATTTATACAATAAAATCGCTTGATGATAGATGGTATCTTCACAAACATCTGGAAAAAATACCTTTGAATTATGTTTGAGCGATTGAGCTGAGTTTTTTTTTTGGTGTTCCAAGCGTCCAGCGATTTTGCAGACAATACAGTCGAAATATCAAGAATCTGTTATTCCCTTGTGTGAGTCGTAAGGTTGCCAGATCTCCTACACTCTTAAGATTGGGCCAGGTTGTGATTTGCAGTTACAGGACTACACATGTTGGGGGTGTTCCTCAAGGTCCTATGTTCTCCACACTCTCTGTTTTTAACAACCCCTCCCCCACTCTACTTTCTTCCTCTAATGTCTTTTCCAGCTCTCCAAACTCTTACCAGATGTACAGAATTCACAGATGATTCATCCATCAAGCTCACTTTGTAGACGTTCTCTCAAAACAAAGGAGGGAAGGCAGATACCGCACTCTCAAATATGATGCATCTTAAAGCAGAATTTGCTTCAATTCCAAACTGAATCACTTTGTACTCCCTAGAAGGATATAATTCGATCGTTATCTTATTCGTTGTTTTAATTTTCGTTCTCCCTGTTTGACGCACTGTTTCGCTTTCTTCACTTTTTTCCGACCAGGTCTCCGTGGTTGATCGTAACCATTTTTCTTCTGATTTGGGCAAAAAAACTAACAAGGTAATAAACCGCTCCAATCATGACTAGCCTTCCAAAAAAGTGTCCTTGAAAACATGCGAGCTGTGTGCTCCGAGCCTCTCCAACGCAGTTAATCTCAGTGCCCGGCAAGCCAAGCTAAACACAGCCAGGCACTCAACTAGCTCCGATAACGCTAACACACACACACACCCACACACACACACACAAATTGACTCGACTAACTTATCAATGCTGACCTGCTAACGCCTCCAAGCATTGACACACGCTTTCAAATCCTAATTAGGAATCGAAGCCACTGAAATTCCTTCCCCACACAACCACACACACGTCGCTAGATTGCTTACCAACACTTCTACCAAGCAAAGAACTCCCTACAAATGCAAATGACAGAAGGGCACACCAATCGCTACCCCCTTCGCTTGCTAAAACCACCCAGCATGCTATTCTGGGTCAGGGGTCATGACCCTGTAGGCAGCATAGGGGGGAGGGCTAAGTGGGAGAGCCAAAGACTGAAGCCCTATTCTTACAACCCCGAGGGTGTATATGAGTCACACCGAGGTCCATTAGCATAGTGTCCTTTTATCCACATGCATTGGGAAACTGGGAAAATGGCCACTTGTTTGAGACACACACACACACACACACACACACACCTAGGCAGAAGGATGGTGTTTAAATGAGTCAGGATATTTGGGAAAGTCTTTCTGACTGGCTATCAAATGGTGGGTGGCAAATTTCTGGCAGCGTGAGAACTTTTGGATTAAGTTGTCAAGATGTGATCTCTGCTAAGATGCTCGGGAGAAATCCACCGTCAAGAGGTCGAGATGACTTCGTGACAGAAAACTCAGAACAGCTGAGAATAAGCAAAAGTCAAATGTAACCAAAACAAGATATAAAAAATACCTTATTTTTTCTCAAGCTTGTATTTAAGAATATTTGCTTTAGCAGGCTAAATCAAGCTTAAACACATCGCTCTGCATGGCTGTGTCGGGTGACTGATTAACTAAAGACGCCATTTTGATGGCACTTTTTTTTTTATCATGGAAACATCGCAATTAACAAAAACGTCCACAAAACAATTCAGGAATAATGAAAGAGATCTGAGCTCACAACCTCACCATCCCAGCAGACACCTTGAAGCTCTGAAGAGCAAGAAGACCATTCATTAGACAACAGGACATCAAGAACATCAGGAACATCAAGAACATCAGTGTGTGTGTTTTTCTGTGCAATTGATGCATGACGGACACGACAAACACTATGGGATTACTTCTCAGGCCGAATTGACCAGCAAAGAACAACTCTTTTCTTGTAAAAGCAGATGACGTTTACTTCCTCGTGCGCAAGTTCCCTGCCCATCACATCTCCATTACTTCCTAGGAAGCTTTGCTAAAATTCCCCCATCTTTAAGATCCTGTAAGTCAAGAAGGCTTCACTCGGGAGACGGGAACTTCCTCATCCGGAAATCTCCAAGTCACGTGACCTGGACCTTTTTAACTAGCTGACTTTATTTGTGACAAGATTAAATCTGTCCAAGCTGAACTGACTGGAAGGACATCCTCAGTTATCTTTTAAATTTTACCAGATATAATTGATGTCTGGTGTGACTCTTGTGTAAGATCAGCATCGGGAAGGTGGAACCAGCCACGTGACGGATTAACTTTAGCCACGTTGCTAATCACGGTCGGTGATGCAACGTCTGCTAGTCGTACAAGATCCAAGATGGGAAAAGCAAACCAGTGAGGGAATCTTGATGTCATATCAAACACAGATGTGATCCCAGACTATGTCATAGGGTTAGGGTTATCAAATCGAGAGGGAGCTTATTAGGGGTGTAAACGCGCATTGCTACTCTCTGTATCTGAATCTGATTAGTGTTTCTAATATGATTAGTGTTCCTAGTGATCCTTATCTGGACTTAAGTGGGCGTGGCTTAAATTGGGAAATATTTTGCATCAACACACTCGACTGTCAGTATCCTAAACCCCACATACATCACTCAAGTCCATAATCAAAGTTGTTTTCGTAACCCTATTCTTGTAGAAGATATTATCTGAACACTATTTCTGTTCAGTTACGTCATCCCACTTTCTTCCGCTCAGAAAGACATCCGAATAGGCTTCAGGGTCATGGAAAGGGTAGAAAGTTAACCAGCAGGTTACCTTTGGAGCTTCCTGCTTGGTCTTTGTCCAAACCGGCAGTTATTTTATAACTCCGTGCTACCTACAGAAGGCGGTGTTGATAAGCAGAAGGATGAAGTCTCTAGGTCGGTGTCTGAAAGGATGTAAAGTCACCTTAAGCAAGGTCCATAACACTAGAATCATCAGCAACCCTGCACGATCCTACATGGTTAGTGTTCCTGAGAACATCTTATTCAACTTCACTCAAGGATGTGAGCTAACAATGAGACAGCTTCCTTCAATCGGCACTCAACGCACCTAAACAGCTCTGTCAGGTTTTCGTGATTCACGTCCAGTCATCCGTGACACACGCTGGCAAAAATATCATCCGCCACTCCTTCGCTCGATGTATAAAAAAAAAAGGTCTCATCATTCAAGTGTATGTGTATGTAATGCTTTCAGTAACTAGTTTAACAGCACCTTTTTAGCTTTTGTCAATATAATCTCCACAGTATATAAAAGAAAGGAAGATGATATTATATTGTGATAATTGCACAGTCGTTATCACTGTTTGTAATATAAACATGGTGAAGTTTTTAGGATCGTTTATAGAAAGATATTTAGATCTGGATGAACCAAATGAAGATACGGGAAAAGGGTTGACTTTGTGTACGATGACACTGTTGCTATGTTGTGTTAAAAAAATATATATAAAAATTATGTCATGGGTTTAACATCAAAATCAGGAGATAGTGGGTATAGAAATATTTGATTCCGTATTTGATTCACTTTTATTCCATTTGAATCCATCGGTCATTTTAATGCATCTTGTAAATTTGCCCTAATTTATAAAAGATTAGCAAGAACACTCAAGAAGATATAGCCAGTGCTTGAAAGTATATTGATCTCAACAACAGACCATCAGTTAAAATGAAGAAACTGAGTGTTAAACAATGTGAAAACAAGAACCTTTTAAAAGGTCAGTTCCGCATTGAAACTGGCTATCTTCCATCTCGGAAGATTCCTCTCTCTGACATATCTCCTGACGCTGCTCGCACTTTGATATCTGCCGTCAGAAAAGAAGGCCATCATGGGCCGGACACGTCTAGGTGTCACGCAGATAATACGGAGTAGTAAAGCCGTTCCCATTGAAAACACAACAGCTGCGGCCAACGAAAGAAAGAAAAAAAATCCCATAAAAGCCGATAAGTGCGAGGTGAATTGTTCTGGCTTGTGGATCACGTGATTTTAAAGAATAACACTGAAGGTGAAGGTGAGAAGACGGACAAAATAACAATGGGGTGAAAAACAATCACTCTACTACCTGCTGAAACTCTTCACAAAGCTGTCCGGGTTCTATTTTCGTTTCATGAGACATTAGCTACACCAAGACTAGACTACACCTAAATAATCTTAAATAAGAGCTGGACAACACGACAAATAACATTTTATTGCCCCCGCTGATGAAGTCTGATGAAGCGTTCGAAATGATTTCTAAAGCTCTTGTCTGGAACGTTCCATTTCACTCACAGGGATGATCATAAATTTTGTTCATTTTAACATGAATAGTTATTTATAGCTCATCATTCGATCCTTTTAGGATTTCTTGGAATTGTTTTGATTGTTGTGGTTAAATGTGGCTTGACATTGATGCTTAATGTTTCCAAATGAAGGTTTTTTTTAATGCTTTTTTATTTACCTTTTCAGAAAATTACTTCAATTGGCAAAAATGCAAGCACTGGATCTTACTTTTTATTACTATCCTATTATTTAGCTATTACAGAGCTACAGGTCCTGCTTTTCATCTGTTGATAGATGCTTTGACGTCCATGCGACAGGTTGGTTCCTTTTATCACTTGTGTTACAACTTTCTTGAAGGTAATAAGAAATAAAACCTTAAAGAGAAACTCCTAAGTGTAACCTCGTCTGTCCTGAAGAATTTAGCTTTGACTGTAACGAATCGCTGACACTGGAGACTCCTTCCATAAATATGACACACAGCAAACATCACAGTATCGACGGCCAACGACCGAGTCACTTCAGAACTTAAGACAGAGCTAGAAAATTACTCAATACCATGTGACCAATCAGTGCTCTCTTGTATATCCGCTGATCTAAAACATAATCTAGCTGTACTTTTCTAACCAAACCCTCACTTACAACAATTTAGGTAAATTAAACTTATTACTCTATTATTACTCTGTTATTATTCTATTACTCCTCATAGCACGTGCTCTTGGGAATTTTGTTCATAATTTGTCTCAGTAAGTTTGTTTATATTACACCCTCCTGTAATGTCACTGTCATGAAGCGCACACGATATATCTCAAATATCTATCTCCACGTTCGTATGGTTTGTTAAGGTAAATAAATTTTCATTACATGTCAACGACTTCCGATCACCGCGACAATCACAGAGGAAAGGCCCGAGAGCTCAGAGGAGGTGACCTGTCTTCACATCACCTAAAAAGGTACCGCTTTCGCTCAACAGAAGAAGTGCCAAAATCAGAGTGGGTGATTAGATACGTTTTGGTTTGTTATCGTCGTCTAAGCAGGCCCGCAACGAAAGGGCGTGAGAACGTGTTTTATATCAGACCACATGCTGGTCTTTTTTAGTCTCTTTTTTATTTACTGTTTTCTTTTTCTCTTCTTACATTTCTATCTGGGAAAGTATATTCTGTCAGATCTGTAACATAGTCCATACATCTGTTAAGATAAATGACATTAGTTTAGGCGACGCACTTTGTGTACCATCTTAAGTAGATCACTTAGTTTATTATGTGTAGTACATTGTTATAATGCAACTTTATAGTATATAGTTTATGATGTTACCATCATAGTTTGACAGTTTTGTGAAAAGTAAGTGTTGTATGTGTTTTTTGTGTTATAGAGATAAACAAAAGTAAGTATTATGTGTTTTTGTGTTATAGTGACAATCAAAAGTAAGTATTATGTGTGTTTGTGTTATAGAGATAATCAAAAGTAAGTGTTGTGTGTGTTTGTGTTATAGAGACAATCAAAAGTAAGTATTGTGTGTGTTTGTTATAGAGGCAATCAAAAGTATTGTGTGTGTTTTTGTGTTATACAGACAATCAAAAGTAAGTATGGTGATATATAAGGGATGATATTTGACATGACTCCTGGTGGATGTTGTTTACATTTTTCCTCACTAGTCTAGTTTGATATAAATAAGTTTATACATTATCTTATCTTATATATATTAAGCGTATAAATAAGTATATAGTTTCTATATAAATATTTCTAGTTTTCTATGTAAAATAACTTCTAATGACGCATATAATGACTGTTGTTTATCTTTGCTGTTAGTACTTTGCTTAATTGTTTAATCCGTGGTGATGTCGTCGTGAACGTGCGCGAGCGTTATATACGCGCTCGAGAACTCGTGAGTGCGCGTTCATTTGGCCGAAACGTTTCAAAATGATAACAAAACGGCATGTGAGCACTTAACAGGCCTGAAGGGAACCGAGCCCGGATCGTCCATGTCTGATCTGTCAAGATTGGGAGTTGCTACAGATTGGTCAATTAGTGGTACTTACAGATAGACGGTCCGATCCGGTAAATCTTTGGGAATATCGGTTAGTTTCCGGTGACTGCAGTCGGTCGCGTCTGAAGTGCACGTGCAGTTTTGTGAACACGGCAAATCCGAGCTCGAGCCGTGAACGATGAACAGTTCCATGGTTACGAGGGAATAAAAAACATAATATGAAATGTGTCCCAGAGCCGCCGCCATTTTGTGTCTATCAGTTCTGATCTAATCTCTCCACAGATCCGAGTCAGGTTTGTTTTGGTTGATTATTTATCCTCCATGACGTGGTCTGGATGCGAAGAAAAGCATCGTGAACGTCTTCTTTTGCGTGTCCTAGTGAAACAGAAAGGGGTAAAAAAAAAACAAAAAAAAAAACGTGTCAATGTTTCCCAGGTCCCAGGTTTCACACCTTCACACAAAGTTTTGTCCTGTTTATTTTCCTTTAAAGTCCTGAATCAGAAACTACAATGAAATAAAAGCTTCGAATGGCACAAAAAACAACAACTCATGAAACTTTTGCGGTACCAAAGCCAAACTGGTGTGTAAGTCCGAAGCTGTTGTCCTTAAAAGGTTGAAAATGAGGTGTGTGTGTATGTGTGCGCGTGCGTGAGTGAGTGTGCGCGCGCCAAGCGATTAGATTTGACCGTTTTGGATCCGATCCGAATATTAGAAAGGTTTTAAAACGAGATCCCACAAACAAACAGGATGACGGGTGTTTATAGAGGAAAGAAATCCGGGTTGTTTTGTAGCCGACGCCGCTGTAACGTGTGTCCACGTGAAAAGTGCAGAAATGTTGTTCCACAGAGACATGTTCAGTGTCCACACCGTGTAATGTTCAGTGTTCACACCGTGTAATGTTCAGTGTTCACATTAAACACTCACTCTGTGGAGAATAACACACAAAAACATCACAGGGTTTGTGTGTAAAAGCCGCCGCGGATCCTGAGGTAACTTTCTGCGCTCGAGACCGGTGGAGCTTCTCATCAAAAAAACAACTCAAATCCAAAAGATCCGGTTATTTAAACGCTTCTCCTTTCACTTCTGATCGTAACTGCAGATCTATCATTTTTTTTCTTTTCTTTTCCTCCTCTATCTGTCTTTACTTTCCTCCTTTTCTTTTCCTTTCCTCAGGACGCACGTTGGAAGAGCCTCGGACTCGTAAAGACCCGCCCACCTATCCTGCTGATTGGTTAAAAGCATGTAATACCAAGCCGCCTTCGTGATCCCATTCAATGCGTTTACAGCTCGGCTATCGAGCAAGCAACTGTCAGTCACAGCGTGTTAGCTCCGCCCATGTTCGCCACCGCGGGTGTGAAACACCCCCCTCCTCCCCCCGTCCCCTTTCACTCTCAACCACAACTTAAAGGGGGGAAAAGAGAGAGCGCACGAGCGCAGTAAAAGTTGACTAAAAAACACAAATCTGTACAATAAAAGACAAATGAGGTAAATGATATACATTAATGGAGCTAAAACGAACACAAGCAACATAAGAACACAAGCTAAACAATAAATAAATACAAGACTAAAGTCTTGAGTTAGCAAACACTGTACATGCAAATATATATGAACAAATAAATAAATAAAAATGCAATTATAAATAAATAAATAAATAAATAAAAATACATGCAAAATATATATGAACGAATAAATCAATCAATAAATCAATAAAAATACATGCAAAAAGTTGAAATAATAAATAAAGTGAAATAAGCTAGGGGAAAATATTGTGAATTGTTACATTTTTTAATAAAATGTAAAGAAAGTAATTAAAATGCTATTAAATTTTAACATCATTTGAAATTTATTTCAGTTAAAAAGATTTGAAGGGGAAAAAATAGAATTTAAATGTAGGTCCGATGAATGAATAAGAATGAATGACTGGCTAAATGACACAGATAATAGAATGAAACCAAGTGTAGATGCAGTTAAATCCCAAACAACAGGCCAGAAGAGATACGCTTGTCAATAAACATGTTTTGGTTCACACTGTAAGCCATAAAGAGTTTGAAGAGCATGTCTTTGAAATGAAGACAGCATATTTATGACAACAATCAAACAGACAACGGCGAACGTAAACAAATCGTTCTCAATCAAATTCAGATCCCGGATGATGTGCTGTTGATTATGTCTAAGCATGCAGCTGTGTGTGTCCCAGAAACTTTCTCACAGCGCATCAGATGGGTTCTGAAGCTGTAGATTGCACAAAAATAATAATTTACTGCTGTATGACATGAGTGTAAATCATATGTAAGATCTCCTGGGTTTAATCATTTCTGGTTGAAGTGTGAATAAACAATTGCAGTTGACAGAAAGCAGTTCTCAAGTGCTGGAAAACAATCGCAGACTCGTGGAATCTGCAGCCGTGCGTTTTCCTCTCTTTAACCTAAAAGGCATGTGCGTCAGGTATGCCAGCGTTCTATTTCCAGAGGCTTGCTGACATGGCTTCTCCCATGATTTACCTGCCAGTTCACCAGCTGTAAATAATTTGCTTTACAAATAACTCCAGAGTGACATACGGGTCAAAGTTAGAGTTTAAGATTAGGAGCAGTAGCAGACTGAGCACCATAACATAACGTGCCAGAGGTCAGTAGGTGACTGAGTGAAGGACAAACCAGCAGTGAATCAGCCGGAGTTATAGTTTAGTGGAGACCTAAAGCTCTGCCCAGATTAGATATCCTGAATCCTGTAGAGATCTCTGGGGTTTTGGAGACTAAATTGTCTCTGAATGATTAAATTTGTCCTTCTTCAAGAGGAAGGTTTGGTTATTGAGTTGAATCTCTAGTGATGGTGCTTCATTGGATACCAGATTCAAAAGAGCTGCTCAGAGAAGTCCTGCTGCTGCCTGTCTGTCTGCCTGCCTGTTGTCTGGTTGTCTGTCTGTCTGTCTGTCTATCTATCTATCTATCTATCTATCTATCTATCTATCTATCTATCTATCTATCTATCTATCTATCTATCTATCTATCTGATCTCTGAAATGTAAAAACATACAGTTCTTAAAACACGCTACAGAGACGAGACTAATTTGTGATTTTAATTGTAATTTAATGTATATATTAAGATTTAATTGTAAAACTGTAATGTGTGCTTAAATGCCATGGATCTGTGAGTGTGTGCATGCTGACATTCCTCACTCACATAACTGACAGTAGTTACCGAACAGTGTGCTTTAAATTGGCTTAAACATTTTACAGCTTGGGGTTGAAGATCTCTGAGTAATTGTCGGCAGCTTAAAGCGTCCATCAGGATCAAGCACAACTGGAGTGTAATCACTCAGTGACTAAATTAACCTCCTGTCTTTATTTAAAGGTGGAATGTGCGGGTTTGCTCTGCCGCCTGTTAGTAAACTGTAGACATGCTACAGCTTTACGGTTTCCTCACCGTGACTGTTATGACGCAGTAACATCTAATTATGTGGTAAAACCACTAATTCAAAACACTAAAGCACTAAAAAGATAATAATACTGTGGCTTTATTGTACCTGTTCCTTAATTGGTGCCAAACAGTTTATGTCTCTGACAAGTGCTTTGTACTCGAACAGAGCCAAAACCTTCATTTGGAAATTTAGTCCATTTTTTAAAATGTATTTTGAGCTTTAAATGACAACTGCTATTTAATCTGAGAGAATAGCTTTTTTTTAAACATTACTGTTTTAAAAACATTAAAAATAACCCAACTCCTCTAAACTGGTCTTGCAGTAAACACATGGGCTGTGTTTGGCTCAGTCAGGTCCGAATAATGAGAACTATGTGAGTATTCTAGTCACGACCTAATGAAAGCATCATATGATTGATTGTATTTCTTTGTCTGCCTCTCTCTCTCTCTCTCTCTCTCTCTCTCTCTCTCTCTCTCTCTCTCTCTCTCTCTCTCTCCCCCCTCTCTCTTTGTGTGTTTATGTGCTTGAATGTTTCCAGCCCTGTTCACGTACCGCTGGAAAGAGATGAAAGGGACTCCAGCATGCGGTGGGACTAAAGGTGCAAAGCGTAAAGACATTAGATGCACCACAGAGAGAGATGCAGCCCCTGACCACACGTTTATTCCAGCATTTGGGGGAAGAATGGATTGTGCATATGTGGTTGTGATCTTCACCATGCCAGATTCTTTAAAGATAACGAGCCCATCTGTTGGAGTTATTCATCACCAGTAAATCAGGGGAGGCGTGAAATCGGGTGGGCTCATGGAGCTCACGCTGGACGGCCGGCAGTGTGGAAATGCCTCATCTAATAAGAACCAGAGCTGCAGCTAAAGTGTGATCCATATGATCCATATGCCACGTTCATACATGGGTGTGTTCAGCCCAGGTATTTTTCAAAGCATGTATTCCTGATGCACACTTAAGGTGTGTGGGGGACTTTTTTTTATGCCACTTCCAACCGCTGCTGAAGGATTCTGGTTAATTTTGCCCATTCTTAATGCGATAGGGACCAATCCAACATGCTAATAATGAATTCTGACTACTCTGACCACATACATGCAGTGTACCAGTGCTGCCCACTCCCACTGGAATCTGGCCTATTCCTCCTGCTCCTCAAGGATCTGTGAGCATTTCTTTGCTTCTGAAGGAATTCAACCCAGTCTCATCCACTCCCAAAGTCATTCTCACCAATCCCACCCAATGTTCAAGGTGATCTGAATAATCCTCCTGCAACTCCTAAAGTAATTCTGACCAATCGGTTTCTCTCCTGATGGGAGAGAAAATCTAATCGATCCTCCTCTCACCTAAAGGAATCCTGATCTGTCCAGAACAAATTCGGAACAATCTGTTGCTTTGAATTCATTCTCACTAATTCCATCCATGTATCCTAAGATAATCATGCCCAAACCCAAATAAATTCTGACCAATCCTGCCAGCTCCAAAAGACAGTCTGATCAGCCTTTCCTGTTCCCGAAAGAATTCGGGCCAATTCCGGACAGTCCCAATGGAATTCTGTTCAAACATAACCATTCCCCAAGGTATTCTGACCAATCCTTTATGCCTCCAAAGTAAGTCTGACTTCCGAAGGAAATCTGACCCATTCTGTTTGGTTCTTAAGGAATTCTGACCAATCCTACCCACTCCTCCACGAATTCTGACCAGTCCTGCATGCGCCGAAGCATTTCTGACCGATCTTGCCCGATCCCATAGGTAATATTTTCGCTTGTACTTCCCTGCTCCATGTCTGCATAAATTCAATACCAAGACTAAATTTGAAATACTAGCACAAATATATCTAACAAACTACTTCAGCACTAAACACTGTGGTGTTTTTTACGTTCTCTTGAGTTAAAAATGAGACATGATGGGGCAAGATGGAGAAAATATACACAACATGGTGGTCTGTCAATGACTACATTGTGAGAAATCTGAAAGGATAAAGGATTATTACAAATATAGAAGGTTTGTTCATATAAACTGAATTCCTACAGACCTCAAAAAAAGAGTGATCGGTGACTAAGGCCACTCATAGTCGTAGAAATCGAGGTCAATAGTGTGACTCAGGCAGCACAAAACCCTGTGCAGGTGTCCAAACAAGCGGACAGAGATTCGTTATTGTGTGGCGTGTACTAACATTTACATTTCTCCCCATTGTTTGTTTAATAAGGTGAATAAATCTCACTCTCTTCTGCCAAGTTTCATCATTTTTTTTTCTCTTTCTATCTCGTTGAAAGAAGTCTTCCTTCACCCTGGCTCTGCTGCTGAAGAACCTCTCTCGTTGTCAGTTACGCTTCCTCATAGCTCACTGTCTATCAGAGGGCATGCATCGTCAAGCCAGCGTTGTGTGAACACCTTGTTTCCATTTGTTTTGGAAGAAAAGTGTATCTGCGTATGTCAGCGCACAAAGCTGGCTACGGGCGACAGGTTTCAGGTTTTTTTCATGCCCCAATAAAGGACCAATAAAAGTTTGCTTTTCTCTGAGACAGCTATAGAATATGTGCAAAAAGAAGCAGTGGCCCAGAACTGTTTGTTCAGCTTGGAGCAAGGAATGCTGGGAGTAGCCTAGTCGTGAAAGGTGGCTTGTATGCAGTGTGGCACTCGAGGTGCTACTGCTTTTGTTTGGCAACATTCTTTGTTCAAAGTTTTTTTAGGCTGGATGGACCTGCGCCAACGTCTCTCTCTCTCTCTCTCTCTGTCGCTCCCTCTCTCTTTTTCTCTTGTGCACAATAAACACTACTGCTCTATTTCCATACTGTATTTCCAGCAACGGATCACAGGATGGCAATAAAGATAATGTGATAATAATAAAACAGCAGTGTTGTGCTTCTTCTGAAGTTTGTCTTCATCATCAGACACGTCTCTTCGGCCTTCGGGATAATTTTGAACCGGGGTTGCTATGTTTCCAAAAACCCCTCAAAGCGATTAGGCATCCTTAAGCAGAGAAGTTGTAGAGATTTGTTTAGTGCCTACTCAGCCAAGTGCAAATTTGCAGTGTTTGCTAAGGCACAATCACTGAAAGTCTTGCTAATAATATTGGTCTTGCTGTCATTGATAGAATCTCTATAAATTAATCAGACAAATATAACATGCTACACAGGTCACCAAATGATGTTCGCGGACTTTTGGCCCACTGTCAGCTATTCGCTTGGGCCAATATTGCATGCCAGGCTTGACCCAAAGTTTGGACCAGTGTTGAGGCAACAAAGCCAAAAGACTTTCAGTAAGCCAAGATTGGTAGATAAATTTAGTAGGTTTGTTCCAGTGTTCCAAAGAGGCAGGGTTGTGATGAGAACTGTTATTTTGGTAAGGTTGGTAAATTAGTCAAGTTATTATCATAATGGTTCCTGGCTCAGAATTAATAGGGTTGTTATAAGATGACTTCCTTTGCCAGAACTGACCAAAAATCGGCAGCATTAATATAAAAATGTTCCTTTGCCAATGTAATCCCAAAATTAGTAGAATAAGTATAGAAAGTATTCCTTTGTTAATGTTTGTCCCAATATTGGTAGGGTTGTTGCTTTGCCAACATTGGCCAAACATTGGTCCAAAGTTGTAGGATTGTGATGAAATCTGTTTGTGAAACAAACAAAAATAGGCAGTATCATTTTAAAAACTGCTTCCCGAAGCCAGAAAAATTCTTTGCGGTGGTTCTTATGAAAAAATGTTCTTTTGGCCTCCTTGTTTTTAAAGTGAAGTGACGTGACGTACGGTGAACCATACTCAGAAGTCGTTCTCTGCATTTGACCCATCCAAAGTGCACACACACAGCAGTGAACACACACCCGGAGCAGTGGGCAGCCATTTTTATGCTGTGGCGCCCGGGGAGCAGTTCGGGGATGCCTTGCTCACGGGCACCTCAGTTGTGGCCGGCCGAGACTCCAACCCACAACCTTAGGATTACGAGTCAGACTCTCTAACCATTAGGCCATGACTTGCCCCAAAGAAGTGAACTGGAAGAGTCATGTCACTGCAGAACTCTTGAAAAATGGCCCGTACGGGGCTCGAACCCGCGACCTTGGGGTTATTAGCACCACGCTCTAACCAGCTGAGCTAACCGGCCAAGTTGCAGAAGAAGTCCTATCTATTGCTCTGCTTTTCCTTTAAATATATTTGAACACAACACTTGTCAATCCAACATAATACTAGCTTTTTAAAAATGGCTGGTACGGCAGGTCTCAGGTCAGGCTCGATGAAACAGGAAGCAGAGTGGAGGCATGCCATGTTTCTCAGAAGTGAGCCGTCACAAGATGAACAAGGTCAAGGCATCATGTGACACCCTGTTAAATACATTCCACAGAGGGAAACAGAACATGTTACAGACATCGATATGTCAAATATTATTTAGTGTTCTCCACATCTGCGTTATACGTAGCATTCTTACTAAAGCTACGTATATTTCAGTTGTAAAACCACAAGTTTGTTCACACACAAGGACCAGCGAAGGCTTTCCCGACGTTGTTTGGCTTAGGCCTGCAAAATTTCTAGCTACAAAGTCTGCCGTCCTCGTTAAACCAAGCAAATAAAAGACATTCATAGCAGGTTCATTACACCATGCTAATTTCTATTATGTGCGATTAAACGCAGCTCCATCCTCCCTACTGGATCACAGCCATAGGTTAGAGAGGATCACACCACAGGGTTCAGGGGGGTTGAAGCCACCACTGCTCACTAAAGAACTATTCAGGAGGGAGGGAGGGAGGGAGAGAGCGCTTAAGAGTATAAGAATGTAGTGTTTTTGTTATCGTTTCCCCTCTTTTCTGTTGTAAAGTTTGATTATCACAACTTGATTATTATATGGTTCTCTTCTCTTCTTCTCAATTTCTCTTCTTTTGTCTCATTACTATGCTTCTTTAGCTTCTCTCATTCCCTTCACTTTCATCTGGCCTCTTATTTGACTCTAGTTCTCTATTCTAGATTTCATTTTCTTGTCTCTCTGTTTATTGCAAACTTCATGCAGAACGTGCATAAGTCATTAATTAACATTAATATTATGTTATTTGATTTCATTTGTAAATCAAAACATTATTTACGCTAATAGTTTATACTTCACAGATTGCAATTTTCAGATGCATGTAAAGTCTCGAACTTTCTTCTAGATCTAAGAACAGGTGCAAAAGGTGAACAGTGGAAGTTTACGTCTCCATGATTGCAGCCGGGCCCCTGCCTCCAGGCCCCTGCTGTGGATAATGGGATAATGGCTGCCACCTTGCTCACACTTGTGATGGTAGACAGCGAGGTGTGTGTGTGTGTGTGTGTGTGTGTGTGTGTGTGTGTGTGTGTGTGTGTGTGTGTGTGTGTGTGTGTGTATGTGTGTGTGTGTGTGTGTGTGAGTACTGGGATGGATTGTGGGAACTGGAAGCAAAACTTTATGTACATTTTTATAGCTTGTTCTCAAATGGTAATGTCATTTACGAAAAATTCAACATCATATGTGCTGTAGGAAAATCTCTCTAGCTTAAGAAAGACCTCCATACAACTAGTTGCTAATTACCTCATAGAGACAATGAGCAGCTCTTTCTTTTTTTTTTGTTTTTTTGTCCGTCCGGGCATTCATGGCTATGCATCTCAATTCAGCCTGAACTTCTTTTCCATTCTTTGAAACTTCAATTGAGCGCCAACAAAAGTTCCAACCCCCTCGCAGAGAACCCATTCAGCTTTTCTTCACCCGTCCTCTCGGCTCCTCCGTGCAGCTCCGGAGCCCAGCTGGGAGCTTTTGACACAGGCCAGGGGCCCTCGTGTGCATGTTGAATTATGGGGGAACTGAGTAAAGATTTCCCAGAAAGCCTTTCTTCAAAGCCTGGTAGCATTCTGAAAGGCCCATTATCCCTCAAACTCAGAATTAACTGTTCACTTCACACAGCACCTGCTTGAATGGCTTCAATAGCGGACACTGCTCTGGTTGCCGAACAAAACAATTTGTACCGATAGCTGAATGCTTTTGTTTGGTTATCACCGGAGGGAGAAACTCTCCATACTGCTAATTAGGACCTGGGACATTTTTGGCTTTTCATTAAGTACTGGAATGCTTCTGAGAGGAATAAAGGCCAATGAGAAATCCTGTGTTTCCTTTAAGAGCAGTTCTTCTATACAATTGGCAACAACTTATAAGCAGATCTTGTTTCTCATAAGGTCTAATGAAAGACATTTCTGCTTATCATTTTAAGATCTCCATGAGATTATTTTGGTTTCTCCTCAATTCTTCGTAAAAAGCTTCAATAGCTATTTGTCTTTGGGTTCACAGTGAAAACATGACTTGCGCAGTGCATCTAAAAGGTACATCATTAGATACAGCTGTCAAACTTCACCCGTTTCCTTACAGGACGAGCCGAGTCAATTCTGTTCTTCTATTCCAGAAAGCTGCCTCACTTCTCAAGAGGCACTACCTCACTTTGTGTCTTCAGAGAAGAGCTGCGTCGTACTCATTTTCATGAGAAGCTATCTCATTCATTCATTTTCTACCGCTTATCCGAACTACCTCAGATCACGGGGAGCCTGTGCCTATCTCAGGCATCATCGGGCATCGAGGCAGGATACACCCTGGACGGAGTGCCAACCCATCACAGGGCACACACACTCTCATTCACTCACGCAATCACTCATTACGGGCAATTTTCCAGAGATGCCAAACAACCTACCATGCATGTCTTTTGAACCAGAGTACCCGGAGGAAACCCCCGAGGCACGGGGAGAACATGCAAACTCCACACACACAGGGCGGAGGCGGGAATCGAACCCCCAACCTTGGAGGTGTGAGGCGAACATTCTATCCACTAAGCCACCGTGCCCCCCGAGAAGCTATCTCAGATCACTTTAATAACTCTGAGGTCTTGCCTTAACTTTTTTCATGCTAGAGGCGCTGTCTTCATTCCTATTTCTGCTGCCTTACTGATTCTATTCCTCAACAATTTGCCTCGTTCTTTTCTTTTTTGGATGATATGCATTAGTTGTTTCCTCCAGGTGAGCTGCCTCAGTCATTATGTTTTATGATCTGCCTTAGATGATTCCTTCTAGGGAAGCTTTCTTACTTCACTCCCTCCACCTAAACTGTCTTGGTTCATTATTTGGGTCTGTTCCATTGAGAGAATCTTCTTGAATCTCTTTCTTTAAGAAAAACGCATTTTCAAGAGGAATCATTTCCAAACGTCGTATTTTTCACCTTCACCTCAATGGATTTTCTGACTTTAAAATACACAGGTGATGGTTCTTCATCTCTTGGACAGCTTGTTGACATGCACGTCATCGGTTCCACGGATGCTTGACCTGTACTTCTCAAACGCATCTAATAAATTAAAGCGCCATGATCTATTACAGATCTGCCTGAACCATCAGGAAGGGGAACGTGTGGGCAAATTTGAAGAATGTTTTTCTGTTTGTTCTGTTAGAAATGGATTTATGGCTGTAAAATGAAAAATAGACTGGCTTCTGACAGCACACTTTGTCACCAAGCTACCACCTCACATTGGTATATGGGTATATACTCAGATGTACCATGTAATATATGCATGCACGTCCTTGTCTCTCAATATGAGGTACAGTTTTCCAAACAGGAACCATGTTAGCGCTGTTCTTCCCTGTCCAATCCATCATGCGTCTCTACTCGAACATCCCTCACATTCAACCCAGATCAGACATACAGTAAACATTACAGCCGAATCAATCATAGGTAGCTACTTTTATTTATAGTTTCTTTCTTTTCCCTCTTGTTTGGATAGTAAAAGTTAAGCTCCAGGATGGATTTGAACGCTGGAATATGTTCAGGGTCGTAGACAGTGAAGCTTGTGATCTCCAGGCTGTTTTACCGATCAACCATTTTTACCTACGATCGATTCTACAGACTGACTCCAAGACATCTTTCTAAGGCTGTATAACTGTCTTCTATTCTGTCATTTCCTTTCACATTCAAGCTTGAAGTGGTGTATTCTTCAAGCACTTTCAGAACATCAGAACACCACTAATCATGCTAAAGATATGGGGGAGTTTTTCTTGCTTTTTCCCCACATAAATTAATAGTGAAGAAATGAAGAAAATTTCTTGAAAATGATTTAGACAAAAAGTTCACACCAATCACACCAACCAGGATAAACATATTATTTGTTCAAAGCTACTTAAGTCTTTTTTTGTTTTTAGATGAATTTTAGATTACAGAATACTGATAAATGCAGACAATGTATGTAACATGCATGCATTCTTATTAAATCAGAGGTGAAATGTGTTAGAAAAGGAATATTTGCTATATAATAATATAGATAATAACAAATAAGAGGGAAAGCCTTATATATTTTTTTGTTTCTATAGAAAAGAGTTTCATGAACGTGAGCTGATCAGGCCCCATTTTGGAAAGTTTCCACATTAAACAGTACTCAGTTTTATTTTCCCCGAGTGTACGCGAGACCACGAGTGATAAATGTGTGACCGCTTCAGCTATTTGGAAAGTTCTGTAATGTCTAATAGGAATAAAGTGTTTCCAAATGAGTGGTGCAGTATAATTACTACATGGGTAAGGAGTTAATTGAATGCTCCGCTCGTCCATCACTCGGACAAAGGCAGTTAGCAAAAAATGCACCCACCAACAGCTGTATACATTATGCTAATTTGAAAAAATGGCAAATAATGCTTAGTTTCCGGTCCGCGTGAGACAGTGGTGTTATTCACGGCGCTCCCCAGCTGTGCAGAAATGCGGCCAGCAGATGGGCAATCAGCCATCATTAGCCATTATTCCTCATTTCTCTCCCAACTGTGACCTCTCGACGAAGTGATTATCTGTAACGCTGCAGAGAAGGCAATAAGCAGCCATCTGTGTGCCGAGGCAGGAACATACACTCTCTGCTTTTCTCTCTCTCTCTCTCTCTCTCTCTCTCTCTCTCTCTCTCTCTCTCTCTCTCTCTCTCTCTCTCTCTCTCTTTCGAGTTGTTGACCATTTACTGTTTGAGACTAAAGATGATCCTCTTCTTTTGTCTAGTATTTACACGTGGAAAAGTCCACCAATGGATTCATTCCATGTGTTCATGTTTCTTCAAAATACCCTGCATGTGTAAAAGTTTTAAAAAAGTACAATAAAAAAAAAAGTAAAGGACTGGACGACATTTAATTCGCCCTCCAAAGGCAAAAACAAAAAGGATATTTTTCTGACTTTTATGTGGCTTCTCGGATGACACTTTATGACAAATTACAGAGGTGTCTAAACAAGATCAGCATCTGATCAAGGTAGTGTTGATCTTTTTTCAGCCGAATTGTACCGTGAATCAGTTGCGATTAGAGAGTGAGTCGACTCTGAATTGACTCACCTGCAGGAATTTTTAATAATAAAATTAAAATATGTTTATATTTATAAATCGATACAGGTCAGTTGTGTTTTCTTCATGTTTGGATGATCTTTTTGATGAATGAATGACTACATTTTCATACCTATATTTTCCACTGTAATATGATTTTTTTCAAGAATCGACTTCACTCTGATTCAGACACTAATTGGTGTAAAAACGCCTTAAGACAATGAAAACAAATAATCTGATCCGGTTGCCACAACTGAAATCTTATACTGATGTCTGTTTGTCTTTGACAGACAGGTGGGTTTAGCCCCGCTAGGACGTTTATCCCAACGGCTGTACGTGAACTTTCTAACTCACGAAAATGTGACGTTAAACAAAAAGACGACAGAGCAGCCCAGGTGCAGTCTTTTTTTTTTTTTTTTTTACACCTTACACAAGTCGCAGCCTAAAACAAACAAGACTGCAAAACATTTTTCTTTTTTTCTTTGGGTTTTCAGCTTGAGTCTTCTTTCCACCAGATGTGCAAGATCCATCAATCAGTTGTGTTGTGATGTGTGTGTGTGTGTGTGTGTGTGTGTGTGTGTGTGTGTGTGTGTGTGTGTGTGTGTGTGGTGTGTAAGTGTGTTGTTTTACCAAAAGGCCATGACACGTACGCCGCTGTCTAATATGTTTTGAGAACTCTTTTCCTTCCTCTGTTCACCTCTGACAAACCAAACTTATTTCTGCTATTGAGCTCACAGTTGACCTTCGACCCTGACATCCAGGTGTCCCGCTTTGGTGAAACGCACACCTGTGTAGTGGCTTGGGTTTGACAGGAGTGTCTGAATTGCGTTTTTGTCTTCGTGACTGACATTTTTTGAAAGATTTCTGAGGTAATTTCAAACTTGTCAACACTTCTAAGACTGGAGGTGTCGCCGATGACAACTTTGTGACACGTTTTCTTCAGACTCGTTTGACTTGGGAAGCTTCTGAGATATTCGCACTTCAGATTTCTACATCAGAAACCTAAGCCTCCTTGTTCTATGTGGAAAATTAGCAGTTGGTGGACAAACTCACTTGATTTACCTCAGAATTACCTCAGACTGTTTTCATTTCAGTCCTGTAAAATAATTTATATGGCTTAAGCATTTTTTCTCACCTAAAATGACAGGTTTTAGTAATTATAGGCAAAGAAATTTAAGAGGATATACATACATAGCTTAACTAGCACAGAAAGCTAGCATTAAAGAGTCCAGTGTTCTCTCTTTTTCTCAAAATGAATAGAAAATTAATTATTCATTAAGATATTAAATTAAGATATTCGTTTCAATAGACACACCACAACACCAACAAACAGAAAGACTAGCAAGCTAGTTAGCTGTTGCGAATGATGTCAATAAGTCTATCCGAATTTGTTAGCAAAAACATTTAGTTCATATCAATCATATCACTTAATAATTTAATAATTGTTCGTAATCTGGTTATCTATTTTGTTGATGACTGAATTTTCCCATAACAACAAATAAAAAAAATCTAGCATGCTAATAATATAGTTAGCAGTATCTGATTACGCTCGTGTTAGCAGGAACATTTAGAAGCAATTTCCGCTGCTTTTCTACCACAAATATTTGCTCTTTACCCCAAATACCTGGTAGAATAAATAGCTAAGTTGCTGTTATGCGTCTTTCTACTATGGTAACGAGGTTTAGCCCAGAAAATGAGCACGAATTTTAAGTTAAAAAGTTAAAATCATGCTTCCCCTTTCAAATGCTTTTTATATTAAAAAGTTAACCCCGTTTTAATACCATCAGTATGTGCCTATGTTCATGATTTTCTGAAAAAATGATCTATAAAGGTGTTTTTTTTGTTGTTGTTTGTTTGTTTTTCCGCAATAACTAGGTCTTGTTGGAGATCAGATCGGGGGAAATGGTACCTTCAGGGTACGGTACGCTAGATATATCTAAAGTGGTCAATGCAAGATTTAGAGCAGCTTTGAAAACACACATATCCGTGTGTGTGTGTATGTGTGTGTGTGTGTGTGTGTGTGTGTGTGTGTGTGTGTGTGTGTGTGTGTGTGTGTGTGTGTACACCCCTGGGGCTCACTTCCTCCCCTGTTTCTAAATGAGCTGTGTAATTTTTTAAACATGTCTGACCTGAAGGTGCACAGTGCGATCTGACATATGCTGCACATCAAGTGCCTCGCTGTATACACGCTGCTTATGCACATGCAGGCACAAACACAACATCCAGACATGCGTAACACTCACATACAACCTACATCCCACAGAAATCCCCAAGTACAAACACACACACACACACACACACACACACACACACACACACACACACACACACACACACACACACACACACACACACACACACACACCATCAGAAAGACATGCATGACAATTTATGGCATAAATGAGTCTGTGGTTGTGAAGTGACTGTTTAGAGCTAAACATGCTGATTTATTAGTGCGAAGGAAAGAACATGCAACACACACACAGACACACATCAAAGATTCGAGTCATCCTTATTCTGTACTGCACGAACACACACGCGCTTTCCTTTAAACTGCTTCATGACTTCCATGAAAGGTTACTGTGTCCTTAAGGAGTGAGACTAACAGTTTTATTTTACGAATATTACTTAATAAGTAGAGGCCGAATTAACTAATTATGTAAGTACTGAGTATAAGTACTTGGATGTTGTGATTACTCAGACCTCAACAGGTAAATCTGTCAAATATTTAAATACGTGAATACGTCAAGTAATATTTGGTGCTTGATTTTCTGCAAATATTTTCTACAAATACAATCGATGAATAGTGGTTCTGAACTAGTGTGTGTGTGTGTGTGTGTGTGTGTGTGTGTGTGTGTGTGTGTGTGTGTGTGTGTGTGTGTGTGTGTGATTGAGTCCAGCTGTAAGTGATCAGTAATCAGGTGAGTGTGGGAGAGTCCCTGCTTGATGTGTTGTACTCCTCAGCAGGTCTGGGAACAAGATTTCTTTTAGACCTTTCTTCTGATGACGTGACAGAAAACCTGTGCAGCTGAAGCTGAAGGCAAAGAGAAACACTACACTGTGAATGTGAAGCACATGTACAAGTGTGTGATATTAAAAACGGTCAGTTCCAAGCCTTGTGGAGGTTCTTCTCAATGTTGAATCTTCACTGATGTTAGTTTTTATTATGTGCGGGATGAAGCAGCCCGAAGCTGCATGTAATCCATCCGTTTATGTGCAATAAATTGATAAATAAACGAGTTGTCAGGTTTGGGAGGTCAATTAGACAGCACGCGGAGAAATGTCACACTCTATCTTGAACCTTAATGGGTGTGTGTGTGTATTTTGAGAGTGTATGGGGAGCACATCATGGGGGTGGTGAAATTAATTTTTCATGACGATGCCACCTCTGCTCCGGGCAGCACTGAGAGATCGGCGTCTGCCCTTCACACACGACTGAGGACCCCTTTAATAATTTAGAGATGGACTGTCAATCATCGTGTCCGCTCCCGGTGGAACAGGATAGAAGTGTGTGTGTAGATGAAGATATGGATGTCAGGGGTGGTCTACGAACAGATCTAACCCTCTGGACCAAACTTCTAAAGGAAGGGACATTATAGCAACGTCTGTGCGCTTCAGATTAAAAAATTAATTTGCATGACTAATTTGTCATAAAGAGTAAAAGGTTAGGGTTGGGGCAGAGTTACGCTTACAGAAAAGGCACCTTTATGTAAAGCATGGTTTGTTACATGTGTGTTGACTTTCCAGAATATTCTGCATGTAACTTCTTGTTAAGTTTTGCATACATTTATTTTCACACGCCGATGTGCAGTTTCACAATATAAAAAGGTCATTAAATGCATCTTCACACAATTTTCAAATACTATACTACTAAATTGGACCACTCTTCTTTTTTTTTCCTGAGGTAGTTCCTGGAAGCAAGTACTTCTGGGAAGAAAGAGGTTCTGGGCACAGGATCATTAGAACTCTTAAAGGTATCAAACGTATTTATGTGGTGAAGTTTACTTGATCTCGTAGGTTACTTATACTTACCTCGCAGGGTCAATACCATGATCAAGGAGGCAGTTTGCCCAATGCGAGGCTCGGCTTGTGGGAAACTCGACTGTATACAGTAATTGCTGGTAGGGACAGCGACGGATCAAGCATTTAAGGCTCTTAAGGAGAAAAGACATTGTATTTTTTCGCTCCTGTTCTTCTCCTCATCAGATGCTCCTGCTGTTTGAGAACTGTGTTGTGTTGTTTACTGAATAAGCAGTCCTCTTTTTCACTTTGAAACGGCAGACAAACTGCTTACGTGGCGTAAATCGACGCATTTTAACAACTCTTTATCGAGTTGGTTTGTTTGGGTGGACCCTTAAACTGAGCTTTTAACAGCTGCTATTGGAACCGACTCAAATGGATTAATCAATGTGTGTGTGGATGTGTGTGTGTGTGTGTGTGTGTGTGTGTGTGGGTGGGTGGGTGTGTGTGTGTAAGTCTTCCCATGTGAGCAATGGAAGCAGACCCAAAGTATAACCTTCTCTCACAGAAGTGTCACATATGATACTTCCTAAAGCCCAAAGCCAAATATCATCTGATCTCTCTCTCTCTCTCTCTCTCTCTCTCTCTCTCTCTCTCTCTCTCTCTCTCCCTTTCTGGTGGATGGTAGGATCCCCTCTCTCCCCTCTCCTCGCTTTCCCTCTCATCTTCCAGCTGATCGGCATTTTTTTGTATTAACCCAGTAGAAGTGTTTGATTACAGAACACACCTCATGGCTGATTTGCGTTCGGTGCCTTCTTAAAATACACGGCTTCCCCGGTGACACGATGACTCGAGCTCAGCGTTTAAGAAACTATACCTTTAACCTTTTACACATCACACACCACTCTATAACAGAGGCCGAGAGGAATGGATGTGCTGTACTGTGAGGAGTATGTGATATACTCTGCGGAGCTTTAATCTTTCATCACGTCAACATTCATGAGTTTCCCAAAAAAGGTCTTGGTAAGATGATCAGAGACATAACCAATTGAAGACTGTAAATGTGTGTGTGTGTGTGTGTGTGTGTGTGTGTGTGTGTGTGTGTGTGTGTGTGTGTGTGTGTGTGTGTGTGTATTTACAGTATTCACCACCCTGGATCTTTTCTACATTGAGTAATGTTAAAACCTGGAATTGAACAATATGTCTACAGTGTAGATGCCTGCTCTGGGTCAGTACGTGGTACACAGTAAAACTAACTTTGGCTGCAATTTTAGCTGCAAGCTGCTTCTGGGAAATGCCTCTATCAGCTGCGCACATCTGGATCCGGACTCTCTAGCTCAATTTCTGTCAGATTGTCTGGAGACGGCAGTTTTCTTGCCACAGACTGAGGTCTGGGCTTTGACCGGGGTGCTTTGACACTCGGTTTTAACCCACTACAGTGCCGCTGTATTTGGCTGTATGTTCTATTTTACATTCACAGGATTTACAGACGCCTTAATCCAGAGCGACATATATTTTGATCTAATTTTATACAACTGAGAATTTGAGGGTTAAGGGCCTTGCTCAAGAGCCCAGAAGTGGCAGCGTTGTGGATTTGAACTCACGATCTTCTGATCAGTCGTCCAGCTTAACCACTAAGCTACCACATCCCACAAGAACTAGCTACTGTACCACATCCCACAAACACACCATGTTGGGGTTGTTGTTTTGCCAGAAGGTGAGGTGAAGGCTCTTTCAGAGTGGAACATGTTTTCTTGGCTTCCTTTATCTTGCCCTTAACCTTCAACTAGGTGAGTCTGAGTTTCAGGTCATCAAAAGCAAAGTGTCCCCACAGCATGATGCTTCTGTTCTTGCTCTGTTCTTTCTCATCCAGCCGTGCGGTTTCATATAGTGACCCCATGTCTGTCGCTTTTATGGAAATCATACATATATTTCAGTATAATGTTGGGGATATTCTTCCCACAAGCCCTTATGGATTACTGTGCAAAGCCTACTCAGTGTTCAGCCTTTCGATCCCTCGCTAAGCACACTGCTATCCCTGCTATTAGCATCGAGGGATATGTTCCGACTTTGGATCTTTCCTAAGTACAAACGCAGGGATTCCCACTCGTAATATCCTTCTGGAGTTTTTAAATCACGTCGAATAGCTTTAGCAGAAAGGGACAAACTTTAGTGCTTTAGGTTCTTCTCCCAGATCGCGCTGTTCCATTCATTGTCAGCGATGATGGACTTTTCTTCCAAACGGGCCACAATTGATCGTGCTGCTGCTTTGCTTTTGGCAGCACTGTGCCTCCTACACGTCTCCAGCCCTCAACTGTTTATAGCTGCAGAACAGCACACGGTGTAGCGGCTCTGCAAATTGTACACTAAATCAAGACGGACAGCTTGTGTAGAGATGAGAATTAGCTTGCCAAGTGCACAGAAATCGGCCACGCTTTCAAACGTTCGTTGTGGAACGAAGCAGAGAATAACGTCTCTTTGTCACGTTTAACCCATCGCCTCGTGGGCCCAATGGAGATTTTCAAAAACCTTGACGATCAATTTCATATTTGCATTTTGAAATTTTGTGAAATTAAAATAAGCAGCGCGTTCTAAATAACTGTCAGGAAATACCTATGGAACTGCTCAGCAGAAGAACCACACGATCTGGATCCATGCTTTCGAATCAATGTCTTTTTACCTTTTTTATTGAAACACACACATAGGAATAAACCTAGCAAGTGTGTGTGTGTGTAGTGTTAACTTTCCTGCTCACATCTTTAGGCTAGCGAAATGCTTTTAAACCGTTACGATTCTTTGGGTGTAGGAACGTTCTTAATGTTAGTTATTCATGTTATAGGAACTTGAATGTTTCTCAGACATCCCATAACGCTACTTGTGAAAATAAATGGGAAAAAAAAACGATAATCATTGGCAAATTGTTAGGATACAAGAAGAAACAGTTCAGGACATGCTTGACCTGATTACAGGAAAGTAATCAACTCTGTGGTGACAGCAACTTCACTTTGATTGTTGTCTAAATTCTTATGTTGCCAAGTCTGTTTTTTTTTACCTCTCAGCTGAGTGCAATGTAAAAGTTACACAGGTCCTAGGGGAGGGGTAAAGGTTTGTACCTTTTTTATGACCCCATAAGTATGAAATTGAAGCTTTACTTGTTTGAATTTGTGCAAAGTTTTATAAGATATACAGTAAGATCTGCTAACTCTTAGGCTCTTTATCATGTCGTGTTAATAAGTTATGTTGCTCTGTTACTCCCCTTTAGAGCCTGTCATTACACTGATACAGTCCTGACATGCTGTCAGAGTGCCCGTGTTAGCACCGAGTGTCTTATTTCTTTCTCCTCTCACTTTCTTATGATAGGGCTGCCTGTAGGAACCCGCCCGCTCAGGAGGATTCGCTCACCTCCCCCGGAAAAATAACTGCGCGGATCCTGCAGTTCACCCGCTGCCAAGATCCACCTCGTAGGCCTGCCTAACCTTAAGGGTTTCGAATTCCTGCGAGCTGAAAAAGAAACGCTTATTTGATTAAACTGACCCGGTCTTGATGGCTCCGAGAGTCCGGGGGGACGCTCGTCCTTAGGCGCTTACAAATTGCTTGTGTGAAATAAAAAGCAGGACAATTCGCTACCAATCCCAGGAAAGGGATGTTTAGCAGTCTGCGCGCGCTAATGGAAATATATCCATCCCTTACGCTCGTCTAACATAACGCCGCATATTTCTGACAGACAGACCGAACTCGCTTTACACGACGTACGGTTTCACAATCCCTATCTTCTTTCTGCCAAAACAATAAAAGGGACGATGTGAAATTCCAGGCCGCCGCTCTTCTCTCGTCCCCGAGCAGGAGTTAGAAGCGCTCGAGGAAAGTGTGCTGAGCTGTGCTGAACTTTTGGCCAGATCCACCTGGCTGAAGCAGGCAGAGTTTCAGCCATGAGCAGCCCCTGGGATCCATCGCTGCACAGCGCAGAACACGTGTTCATCTGAGATAGCGTGTACAGTGTTGCTTGTGCTTTTGTGCAAGTTCAAAAAAAAAAAAAAGAAGGTGATGAAGCTCAGATGAAGGAAACATTCCATAAGTAATTGGATAGTGACACGACGCTTCTTGTTTTTTTTGACAAATGATTTCTGACATGAAAGTCAGTGTTCTGTTCAAACAAACAAACAAAAAAAGCATGTTTGAGTCGCTAGTCGTAGTTTAGTTAGCTAGCTGATCGTTAGGGATAAAGATTTCCTCCCGTAGCTTGCGTATTTGCTGCTGAATCTTTTTTGTTACATTACATATCATATGAAACACGTCCTGATACCGCTTTCATGACAAAACAATAAAACTACACCGGTCGTTTCACCGTCCGTTTACTGGCGGTCTGAACTCCATGTACTGGCTAGCGATATTACGGTGTTGGACACAGACAGCTACAGAGCTGGTCTTCTCCTGGACTCTCCTGATAATGAAAGCAAATAAGCAGACTTCATCTGAAGCACCTGGACATCACAGAGTGCCAAAACTCAGCTGGTGTTAATGCTGTTACTCGCACCACAGACAAGGAGTGAACAGGGAAGAGAGGTGAAAGGAGAAAAAACTCCTAACTCCTGAGAGAGTTAAATGAATAGACAGAAAGAGAGAGAGAGAGAGAGAGAGAGAGAGAGAGAGAGAGAGAGAGAGAGAGAGAGAGAGAGAATGAATCTTTATTGCTTTGGCTAGAAAGAGGTCTGGCGGTGTTTCTCAGTATTGTGAGAGAGAGCAGGAGGCCAGAACTGGGGGAGCAGGAAGCAACACAAGCACCTGTGATTCTCATTAGAGCTCCTATCTTCGTGATACACACACACACACACACACACACACACACACACACACACACACACACACACACACACACACACACACACACACCAATAAGACTAGAAATGAAATGAAATGTTCTTGCATACTGGTTATGTACGGCAGTCACAAAATATATTTGGCAGCCTACAAAAACCCAGCGGGTGTCACTGCGGCCGAATCCAGGCAAAATTGACGACACGTTTTTTACCCATCGATCACTCGCCGTCTGTTGTAGCCGCAGTGTGTACAAAGGCGAGTGCAAAGAAAGTCATCGAAAAGTTTTTCGGGAAATGTAATAAGTGATAAATGAAATTTAATGTTTGGAAATTTCATTTGTCTTTCTGTATTTCATTTTAGGTCTGATACTGTGCACTCATTGCTCCTCATAAACCAGGCCATAGTGAGACTCCACCCAAGACGTTGTTTTACACACACACACACACACCCATACCCACACCCACACACACACACACACACACACACACACACACACACACACACACACACACCTGTCTGACTCCCTGCGTGCCGTGGTCAAGGCAACCCTATGGGCTTTTCCAGATGTCTGAGAGTTATGCAGTCCATCCCAAACACTCCAAACCACCTGAACCCCTAGACTTTTGGCATGGGATCACAAAACCCTATACGAGTTAATGCCCACAGCCTCCAGAACACACACACACACACACACACACACACACACACACACACACACACACACACGCACACACACACACACACACACACACCTGCTTCCAGCATGGACTATATCAGGACCCGGAGAGTCGACCGCTCACATCCCATTCAAACCTCTGCTTGCACCAAACATAACATCACGATGGCGTTGTGCTGATACTCAGAGAAACGTGATTTCAGATGAAGACCAACTCCAGCTTGAAATCTGAGTCCCTTTTTAATTACCGTGCAGCTCTACATGTGTTAAATCTCCACTTACAGTGCAGTGATATGAGCTCTACAGCGGAATTAACGACTACAGAGCGTATCGGGTTACACAGGAGCTAAAAGACACACGATCCCAGAGTTAGAGCAGACACGGTTACAGCTTTCTTCTTCTTCTTCTTTTTTATTATTAATAGTAAATCTTTAAATTATTTTTGACATACGAAACCCTGTAAATTCCCAGGAGCCGCCCAGACCTTCTCTTCCCTCTCGTACACTCTTAATAATTACACACAGGTCGTGTTATTTTCCCGGTAGTTCATGAATAATTCATAAGTCTTGCCTGGAGATGAGTCTAAATAATAAGTTTTCTCTACAGTAAAAATAAAATCGCCAGCACTCCTTTGTGCTCCATTATAACATAACAGATGCTCTTAACAGTCGCAGTGTGCTAGGGTAACGAACGAGACCTGAAACCTCCCCGGATTAGATTTATCATTATCGGCATACAAAGCGGACGAAGCGCAGTCTGGTTTACGACTGACGAGTTTCATAAATTGAGAAAACGCAGGCGTCATGTTTAAGTTGGACGGAAAGTAGACACTGTTATTTTCTGTCGTATTGCACGGTCGGTGTGGTAGTAATTTGTGTTAATAATTTCGCTTCAGCATGCTTTAAATTTGCTTATAGTTATATCTGCTATATATTTTCATGCCCGAATTGTTCCTCGTTCGCTCCAACTAGCGACCCGATTGGCCGAGAGGTAAGGAAGAGCTTGATGTCAGACTTTTTTTTTAATAGAAAGTCGGATTGTTGACGCTTTCCTTAGAGCTACACGTTAAACTAGTGATGGAGCTTCACACGGACGTCTGTTACTATTGAAACAATAACCTGAGCCATCTCAATTGAGAAATGGACAGCGCTGAGGTATAAAGTACATCAACGCAGTATGTTTATACCGTAAGCACGAGTTAAATGTTTTATTCTGTAGGCTCATGTACATAAAGATCTCTAAACGAGTCTAGTGAGGCTTTTGTTTTTTGTAATAAAAGGTGTTATCCAATGTGGTGGTCTGAGGCCTGTTTTGCTTACCCCTTCTACATCATACGTATATGTGTGTGTGCTTTGTTTGCGCTGGCAGTTGTGTGAACATCTGTCAGCGCACCTGCTACCGAGGCACGTGCGAAGGCCAGGTCCTCAAGAGTAGGCCCACGTGTCAGGAGCCGCACCCTAAAAGGGTGACAATGGCTCTGTCCTCACCCCTCTTTACCCCTCTTTACCCCTCCTCAACCCCTATAGCCATGGACACACACACACACACACACACACACACACACAGAACAGGTGTGAGTTTTTAATAGACCTATGTAAAGCAGACGTGTTTTGCAATGCTTCAAATAAACGAGGTAACGCAAGTAATGATCGTAAGTTAGAGGCGATCCTTTGAACCTCTGATTGTCTAAACACAATCTTAAAAAAAACTGGTTTGTTGGATGACGGTTTAACATTAAATCTAATGTTTCACTGGCGGTGCTTGTTGGATTCCCTAGATCACAAGGTCATGGTGGTGTTGGATGATTTATTTATTTTATTTTTAATGAATTTGATGCCACTTCAAAGGGGGCATGGTGGTTTAGTGGTTAGCACGTTCGCCTCACACATCCAGGGTTGGGGGTTCGATTCCCGCCTCCACCTTGTGTGTGTGGAGTTTGCATGTTCTCCCTGTGCCTCGAGGGTTTCCTCCGGGTACTCCGGTTTCCTCCCCCGGTCCAAAGACATGCATGGTAGGTTGTTGGCATCTCTGGAAAATTGTCCGTAGTGTGTGAGTGTGTGAGTGTGTGAGTGAATGAGAGTGTGTGTGTGTGTGTGTGTGTGTGTGTGTGTGTGCCCTATGATGGGTTGGCACTCCGTCCAGGGTATATCCTGCCTTGATGCCCGATGACGCCTGAGGCACAGGCTCCCCGTGACCCGAGAAGTTCGGATAAGCGGTAGAAAATGGATGGATGGGTGGATGGATGCCACTTCAGCTTCAGATTTATCACAATATTTGTCCAATTTGGAACACAATAGCAGGAGGACGCAAGAGTCGATTCTCTACCGAGCCGAATTGAATCCGACTCTCTGAACTCTCTTTTTTGTTTCCTGGTCACTTTCGGTTATATTTAACATTAACGCAGTACATTTTAAGATGCAGCGTTAGAAATCTGACACATGAATATCTTTGAGGAATACAAGCTGTCAGTTTTTTGTGGGGACCCTGAATGGGGCCAATCAGCAACAGTAAGGACCTCCCCTTTTATTTTAGGTTTTGATTTTGTGTTTTATATTAAAGCATAGTAGTTTATATTAGAGAATATAATCTATAATATAATATTAGCATGGAGGAATGATAAAGTGTAACACACATACACTCACACACACTCAAGGTGTCCTTGTAAAGAACACTCACTGTGTCCATTCAGGTGTGTGTGAGTGCAGCGTGGGTCACGGTGGAGTGTGAGAACCTGAGATAGAGATCGCTCCTGCAGCGACTGACCGGTGAAAAATGCGGCTGGGGTGGAGAGGTGCGTCGGATCTGTTCTCCCTCTCTCAATGCCAGCGCGAGGACACAGAAGGACATTCAGAGTCCTTTCACTCGGCCGTGGCATCTTCTAACACCTGCACTGCTGCGCTTTTGTCCCTGGCTCGCTGTGTGTGCTCGGCCCTACATTAAGGCCACTATGCAGGAAGGGAACTGGCTTTGTGTGTCTGAATAGGTGAGCTGGTAATGGACTGATAATATCTACATGACCTCTCTCTCTCTCTCTCTCTCTCTCTCTCTCTCTCTCTCTCTCCATCTCCCCCTCTCTCTCCCTCTCTCTCTTTCTCTTTCTTTCTCTCAGTCTTTCTCTTATAAAACTCTTGCCATTTCACTTTGTCTGCATCTCTGTTTGTCTGTCTATCTGTTTGTCTCTCTCTCTCTCTCTCTCTCTCTCTCTCTCTCTCTCTCTCTCTCTCTCTCTCTCTCTTTCTCCCTCTCTCTTTCTCCCTCTCTCTTTCTCCCTCTCTCTCAATCTCTGTCTTTCTCTTTCTTTCTCTCTGTCTTTCTCTTATAAAACTCTTTCCATTGCACTTCTGTCAATTACTGCATCTCTGTCTCTGTCTCTCTGTCTGTCTGTCTGTCTGTCTGTCTGTCTGTCTGTCTGTCTGTCTCTCTCTCTCTCTCTCTCTCTCTCAGTCTTTCTCTCTAACTGATGTACTTTGTCTGCCACTCTGTCTGTCTGTCTGTCTGTCTGTCTGTCTGTCTGTCTGTCTGTCTGTGATTAAAACACAACACATTATAATTCCTGTACATTCAGTAACATGAACAAACATTTTCCTACATTCTCTCTCTCTCTCTCTCTCTCTCTCTCTCTCTCTCTCTCTCTCTCTCTCTCTCTCTCTCTCTCTCTCTCTGTCTTTCTCTTCTGACCCTAACCCTACTCCATCATTTGTCTATATATATTACTGTCTCTCCTTCTCTCTCACTTTTTGTCACTCTTTTTCTTGCTGCCAGTGTGTCTGTCTCTCTATAATCGCTCTCACTGTCTTACTCTCATTCTCTCTTTTTTCTCCTTCTCATCGTCTCTTTCTCTTTTCTTTCTGTCTAACTGACTCAATCTCTTGCGATTTGTCAAAATTTCTCTCTATCCTACTGTCCCTCTTTCTAATTACTGGCAGAAACAGAAACACATCTCTTATTCATATCTCTTTCTTATTTTCCGGTCTCACTCCTTCTTTCTCTCTGTGACACTTTTTTTTGTTGCTCTCTAACCCTCTCTTTCTCCTCACTCTGTCACTCGCGCTCTGTCTCTTCATCTGTCATTTGTCTGTCTCATCTGCTTCTGTTTCTTATTGTCTCTCTCAATCTGTCTCTCTGTCACTATCTCCCTCTCTCTCTCTTTCTCTCTCTCTCTTTCATTCTCTCTAACATCCTTTCATTTCCATCTTCCCACATTTTCCAGCTTTTATACACTTTTCCACCTCTACATTCCGTCTCTGTCTCTGAAACACGTTAGTCAGTTCCACACTTTTCATTATTTCTGTTTTTACTCATTTGCATTCATGCTGCTCTGGTTTTGATCCCACTCAAATTTCCTCTTTCACTTTACGGTGTGTAGCATGTACCAGTAGGGAGTGTGTGTGTGTGTGTGTGTGTGTGTGTGTGTGTGTGTGTGTGTGTGTGTGTGTGTGTGTGTGTGTGTGTGTGTGTGTGTGTGCCTGCATGCAGCAGATCTCATTGTACACAGATCTTGTTGCTGATGTATTGTAATGAGAGGTAGAGGACAGAACACTGGTGTGTGTGTGTGTGTGTGTGTGTGTGTGTGTGTGTGTGTGTGTGGACGTGGAAGTGGACGTGAATGTGGACATGGTGCAGGATCAGGCTGGTGTGGGTCTTTTCCCCAGGGAGTAATCGGCTCTGTTGTCCAGCCCGGCAGCAGACAGAGACATCGCTGCCTCGTTCTTTCAGCATGTGAGAAGATCTCTTTCTCCTCGCACCGTATGAAAGACTCTCTTTCTTCACCAGCTAAAAATCCAGCAGGTAACCAGATCCACAGCCACGGCATGTCTAATACACACCCAGCACTCGTCTTTTTATCTTTTCACTTCTCTCTCTCTCTCTCTCTCTCTCTCTCTGCTTCAGTGCCTCTCTGTCTCTCTCTATCTCTCTCACTCGCTTACTCTCTCTCCGTCTCTCTGCCTGTCTCTCTCTCTCTCCATCTCTCACTTTCTTTCTTTCTTTCTTTCTTTCTTTCTTTCTTTCTTTCTTTCTTTCTTTCTTTCTTTCTTTCTTTCTTTCTTTCTTTCTTTCTGTCCCTCCTTGTCCATCTATCTCTTTGTCTGCATCAATGGCCCACCTTCATTTTACCTCTTAGCTTTCTTTTTCCTTCTCTCGATCATCTTCCTCTCTGCCTCTATGTCTATGCCTGTCTGTCTGTCTGTCTCTCTCTTTCTCTCTCTCTCTCACACACACACACACACACACACACACACACACACACACACACACACACACACACACACACACACACACACACACACACACACAAACACACAGTGCAGGTGTCTGATTTTCATTAAAATTGCAAATTGAAGTGGATTCCTTATCAGATAAGCTGGAACATTTGGGACTGCTCTCTCTCTCTCTCTCTCTCTCTCTCTCTCTCTCTCTCTCTCTCTCTCTCTCTCTTTTCATCACTTGCACTCTTTTAGGAAGTGGGCCGCTGGAGCAACGCTTGGCTGGAGGACACTAATCTCTCTGATGAGACGCAGCCACGAGGATAACAAATCACCTCTGAGTGAAATGTAAAAAGCCCGGGCAAAATGGCAGGAATCTCATGTTGCGAGAGTCGGAGCCGTGATTATGTTACACGATACGTATCACATAATGTAGTGCTGAGCTAGTGATACACTCCAAAGCCTTCTTCAGTGTGTTCCCCTGGGAGAACCAGGGAAAGAGCTACAGTATAGAGAGCCGAAGCAGGTATTACACACTGATCTATAGCGTAGAAGTCGTGAATACAGACGTTGATTAGTTAACACACAAGGTTCCGTGTTGCTCACACGATACTCCAGTTATAATATAATAATAACCTAATACTTTATTAATAATGAATGAATACATGTCGTCATTCTCAGGAAATATTAACTATAAATAATGTTTTATCTCTCACTCAACCGGCTATAAATGCTTTATTATTCACACTGACATTCTCTATTTACTCTCTATTATCTATTCCTGCTTTTTTTTTTTTTTTTTTTACAAAAACCTATGAATAATTATTAGCTGTGAATTAATACTCGAGCAGCAGAAAGCAGCTAGTCGTTCTTTTGGCATGTGGGAAGATCGTTTCGAGAAATTATACAACTGAAATACTGTTCTTTTTATTTTCACTTTTAACAATCAAACTCGGCACCAACCACAGGGAGGGAGGGAGGGAGGGAGGGATGGATGGATGGATGTATAGATAGATAGATAGATAGATAGATAGATAGATAGATAGATAGATAGATAGATAGATAGATAGATAGATAGATAGATAGATAGATAGATAGATAGATAGATAGATAGATAGATGGATGAATGGGTAGATGGACAGATGCATAGATAGATAGATAGATAGATAGATAGATAGATAGATAGATAGATAGATAGATAGATAGATAGATAGATAGATAGATAGATAGATAGATAGATAGATAGATAGATAGATAGATAGATGGATGGATGAATGGGTAGATGGACAGATGCATAGATAGATAGATAGATAGATAGATAGATAGATAGATAGATAGATAGATAGATAGATAGATAGATAGATAGATAGATAGATGAATGGGTAGATGGACAGATGCATAGATAGATAGATAGATAGATAGATAGATAGATAGATAGATAGATAGATAGATAGATAGATAGATAGATAGATAGATAGATGAATGGGTAGATGGACAGATGCATAGATAGATAGATAGATAGATAGATAGATAGATAGATAGATAGATAGATAGATAGATAGATAGATAGATAGATAGATAGATGGATGAATGGGTAGATGGACAGATGCATAGATAGATAGATAGATAGATAGATAGATAGATAGATAGATAGATAGATAGATAGATAGATAGATAGATAGATAGATAGATGGATGAATGGGTAGATGGACAGATGCATAGATAGATAGATAGATAGATAGATAGATAGATAGATAGATAGATAGATAGATAGATAGATAGATAGATAGATGAATGGGTAGATGGACAGATGCATAGATAGATAGATAGATAGATAGATAGATAGATAGATAGATAGATAGATAGATAGATAGATAGATAGATAGATAGCAAAGTTTTTGAACTCCCAGTGAAATGTTAAACCAGATTTATTCCCCAAAATTTCTCAATAAACAGAGGATTTACTCAGCTTCCACTCGTCTATCGCTCTCTCTCCACCTTCCACCGATCTGTTGTTCTCTCAGGTTCACTCCTGCTCATCCCAGCACTGCTTATTTACAAACCATTCCCACTTAGTTGTGTTTGTCTTTACCTTTCTTCACACGTATAATGTCATAATTTACAACCAGGAACTCAGCCGGAGGCCTTTATTTCTTCACCCCTGTTGCCTCTGGCTTCGTCATTAGGGATCACAACCTACACCCAGATTACTGTGAAGCCTCTTTGTGTCAGCTTCTATTAGCGAAAATGCTTTATAACAAAATAATTGAATCGGATTGAGCAGTCCATGGAGTCTGATAGTAAAACCACACAAGCTTAAAAACTGGAGCGTCTCCAGAGCTGTATGGAAAAAAGCCGTCTGTCAAGCACCTGTGTGTGTGTGTGTGTGTGTGTGTGTGTGTGTGTGTGTGTGTGTGTGTGTGTGTGTGTGTGTGTGTGTGTGTGTGAGGGCAGGGCAGGGTGGAACAGAGCAGCAGCTATGTCAATACCATCGAAATGCGAATAACAAACAGCTGTCACTCCATGCGGCGTGTTTTCGCGTGCAGTCTAATGCTCAACAAACCTGCATTCCGTGTACATTTCTACACCGTACGTTACACAACATCACGACACATCCCACGCAGTTGCGGTAACTCGCTGTGAAATTTTAATCCGATTGACTCGAGCATTATTTGATTACAGGCTTAACAGAATGGCAGCAGGTTTAAAAGTTCATTAAACGCTTCCTAGCTGCATGAGACCGCGTGTCCCGAGGACATCGTTTTTACTTGTCGAAAGTTTGCAGTTCAATTGTTCAAATGTTTATGTAGCACATTTAATTAATAGCCACAAACCAACATTAACTTTTAACAACAAACTCTTAACTTTACCAGGATATCTCCTTTTAAATGCTTATTAAAGAGTATCATAGTGTTCTGTCTTCACTGCTGGGGTTAAAAACTCTTCATGTTCTATTCATGTTCGTTCATTCATCCGTTCTCTACCGCTTATCCGAACTTCTCGGGTCATGGGGAGCCTGTGCCTATCTCAGGCGTCATCGGGCATCGAGGCAGGATACAACCTGGACGCCTGGGTGCCAACCCATCACAGGGCACACACACTCTCATTCACTCACACACTCACACACTACGGACAATTTTCCAGAGATGCCAATCAACCTACCATGCATGTCTTTGGACCTGGGGAGGAAACCGGAGTACCCGGAGGAAACCCCCGAGGCACAGGGAGAACATGCAAACTCCACACACACAAGGCGGAGGCGGGAATCGAACCCCCGACCCTGGAGGTGTGAGGCGAACGTGCTAACCACTAAGCCACCGTGCCCACCCTCTATTCATTTTAAATGAGTAAATGAAATATCTATTCTATCTATTATAAATATTCTATTCATTTTCCAGGACCTTCCGATTCCTCACTGTTGAACCCTGAGTATTTCCTTTAAATAACTGATAAATGATTAAATTATTCGTTAATCTGTAATGATGTACGTTAAAGCTTTTGTTTCTAGGATCGTTTTTGGAATCCCTAGAATAATAAAACGATATTTTTGAAGCATAGAAGAGATCTCTAAACTGCCACATGTTGTTTTTTTATAAAACTTTTGGGTTCACGCTGCTCGGCCCTGATCGAAGGCATCCTGATGCACAGGATTTCCGCCCGGTTCTGGTTGGTTAAGCGCAAGCGTTGAATGCAGCTGGACCGGTCCGACTATGGCCTGTTCTCACGACAATCACACTATTCCTACAGCACCTGTCAGTCTCAAGCCAACACATGTTGCACACATTCCTACACACACACACACACACACACACACACACATACAAGCTGTGCTTTTGCATTTCCAAGATATACAGAGCGTATCAAATGATGATAATTTGGCAAGTTTGTGTCTTATTATGTAGAACAAGAGTAAAACTCATAAATCAGACATGGCACGGATCCGATACGCACGGACCAGAAATGACTCCGAGTCAAGCAAGATATGACGGATCAGATATCTGGGATTGGATTTAGACAAGAATTTTAGTCTGGAACTGGAAATGTTTGCATGGATATAAAGAAAAGCTGTGTGTTTTGTCTGATATCATTTTTATTTTGTTGATACTTTTACGTATATTTTTACTTTTGATATTTTTAATAATTTAACAGCTTCTTTTCTTTTTTCTGTCAGTGTCTGTGTGTCTTTAGAAAACATTAGCATCTTGTATTAGATGTATTATCCATCCATCCATCTTCTGTACCTCTTTATCCTACTCAGGATGGCGGGGAGCCTCAGGGCACAAGGTAGAGGTCACCCTGGAGGAAGTACCAAACCATTGCAGGGTACACCCCCCCCCCCCCCCAAAAAAAAAAAAAAAAACCACACACACACGCACACGCACTACTGACTGATCAGATTTGACATTATAAAGCACAGTATATATTTATTGCCCCCAATCTGAACCGATCATTTGGTCTAAGCGTCTCAGTAGACCAGGTCTGATCCAGTCGGTGCTCCCGAGGTGTAACAAGTGGGGCGCAGAGGGTTAAAGGTGAAGGAGAGTGCTAGAGCTTCTCTGTGTTTGTCCTTAGACATGCAGCAGAAAGGAAAGAGAAGCCTCTCTGCTCTTTGTTGTGGTTCCAGCACAACGTGTCGTTTTGTTCCAGCGCTGCACAGCTGCATCGCTCCTCTGAACAGACGGACAATTGAGCGTTTCCAGTTGCTCCGACGATCACGTTTTTTTCTCTTTCAGATCTGCACCGTGCGAAAACCCTCCAGAGGCTCGGACAGAACGACCGAACGACTTTATTTCCCGTTCCAAACTACGACGACAAACATTATTGTGTAACAAGTGAGTGACTAAAGCGGCCTCATGGCCAATCGAACTCAAGGGAAACTCCATCCTAAACCTAAACACCACCTAATATCACCACAAGCCGTTTCTCTAAATATCTAATTCACCAAGATCTAAAATTGTCTTTTTATATAATAAACAAATTGTCATCACATACACATGTTGTAAAGAGCTCACAGCTCGTTCTCTATACAGTCTGCATAGTAGTTAGATCTGTGGTTGATTGTTTCCGTTTAAATTAAAACTGTTATCTCTTTTATCTCTACTTTAGAAAAAAACAACAACAATAATTCACATTGATGCTGATGAGATTAAATTTTATTCGATTTCTAGGAAGACACCACAAGCTCCGCCCCAACCTAAAACTTTAACTCAACGTTTTTATAAAACTTTATCATAAGAAGTTTCATATGAGACTTATAAATAAATAAATAAAAACCCACCGAGATTATAACTTATAATTCCAGTTCTAATAATAAAGTCCCTAATAATTAAGGACACTTTTTTTTTTAAGTCACATTATAACTGATTCGTTACATCCACTTTAAATAAATCATCATATTGACTCGGTATCCGTTCGTCTCCATCCCTGATCAAATGTATTCAAAACTCACAACTTCAATCCAGTTTCAAAGTTCTGCGTGGACCTTTGAGACACACACACACACACACACACACACACACACACACACACACACACACACACACACACACACACATTACTTTCATGTTTTCAGTGACAATCTGGGAAACAGAGAATTCACACACTGCACAATGAACCAATCAATTGTAAGTCTACACAGGATGCAGGGGGGGAGGGAGAGAGAGAGAGAGAGAGAGAGAGAGAGAGAGAGAGAGAGAGAGAGAGAGAGAGAGAGAGAGGTGTTGTGTGCCTTGAGATGAGAAAGATGCTCACATAAGTACTCCTGAGTGTTCATTATTCACCCCGAATGGTAATGACACTAAGACACAATCGTGTTCATAGACCGTGACCCATACTGAATAGCTCTAGGATATAATGCACTAAATATAGTCTTCTGACTAAAAAAAAAGAGAGAGAGAGAGAGAGAGACACTTTCCACACACTCACATATGCAGATGAGTTATAATTTGCATGCAAAATAAAAACTATCATTTACATACGCAGAGATAACCGTCTCCATGTTTAATATTCAGCTTTATTGTGACTGTGATGGATATGAATAAAGCAATAAAACCTCTTGTTTGGTTAAGACTTAATGGTGGGTAAATGGCTGTGGTGGAAAAGGTCATGAGTTCGATTCCATCGGCGAACGCTAATCATCAGGATGCCCTCAAGGCTAGTGCTTAACCCGCGATTGCTCTGGGCTTTATGTTTCCTGCCCCCACACTTCTACTTTCCTAAACGCGTTCAGGAAATAAATATAAATCAGCCTTACATAGGTGAAATTATGAAACCTGGCCACCGAAGTCCCGAACGCACAGAAATCCACTCTGGCTAAAAACAATGACAGCTTCCTCAATTGGAACTTTGCATACAAATTTGTTTGTACAAATTTCCATGGATTTGCAGCCACAGTATCTGAATAATCCATTATCCTGATAATGATCCTCCATACAGATAAACACCCAAATGTCACATCAAATTAAACCACAGTACAACAACTGAATGCTAATATGAAATATACTGTAGGTTCTTAATTATATATCGGGAAGGAATGGATATCATACGTGACTAGGACACATAAGGGGACTGGAAAGGTGGAAAAATTTTGAGGGTCTTGGATGTGAAGGAACAGAACTAAGGAGCACCGAACTAAAGGAAATTGGAAGTATTGGTGTTAGGATCTAAGTAAAGTAGTAACTTGGGAAAGAAGGTGAACTAAAAGTATTAGCGGAACTACAGTATGAAATAGAGGGACAAGTCGTGGCCTTTGAGGGGCAAATCGTGGCCTTTGAGGGGCAAGTCGTGGCCTAATGGTTAGAGAGCCTGACTCCTAACCCTAAGGTTGTGGGTTCGAGTCTCGGGCCGGCCACGATTGAGGTGCCCTTGAGCAACCAACTGGGTGTGTGTTCACGGTGTGTGTGTGTTCACTGCTGTGTGTGTGTGCACTTTGGATGGGTGCAGAGAAATGCAGAGAACAAATTCTGAGTATGGTCACCGTACTTAGCCGTATGTCACTTCTAAAAAATAATTGGGTTTAGGAGTGAGAGTGAACTGTGGGAACAAAGAGAAAATGTAGGAACTAGGGGACCCGAGAGAACTAGGGGACAAATGAGTAATTACAAGGACCTGGGGAATTTGGATAATTCTGCAACTATGGAAACACAGAGAAAGGAGAACTCTTAGGAAGACTAGGGTTAGGGTGTCTAGGAAACGATAGTATCTAGGGGAACTATGAGGAACTATAGGGAACTATAGGGACCTCAAAAATGTTGGGTTCCCTAACCCTAAATGTTTAACCCTAACCCTAGGACTACTTAAAAAACTATGGGAGTGTAGAACGTTAGACATCTAGGGCATGTAGAGGGTAAACTGGGGTATCTCCATTCACTGACTAGAAGAACTAAAGATCTACTGGGACTATGGACCATGGGACAACTACGGGACCACTGTAAACCAAAAGGGTTCGGAAAGTTTAGGATCTATGGAAATTTGGAGATAAGCGAAAGTGTGGAAATTTGAGAAAGAACTGAAAGAACTTGGAAACGAGGAGAACCGTGATAGCAAGAATAAGTAAAACTCTGGGACTTGAAACACGACTTTGAACTGCAGTTGAAGTGCTTGCAGACTTCACAAAGCTATTAACCAATCAGAGAGGAATGTATACACAAGCTAATGAGAGAGAACAGGACTAATCAGCAGGGGCAGGTGTTAGTAATAATCAGGGGACGTGTTCAGAAATCGGGAGGGTTTCTGTGGCATGTTTTCAGATCCAAAAAGTATCTTTTATTTAACACCCGTATCTTCTTGACATCATGATGTCTATGGATCGTTACTTTTAAATGGTAGTAATCTCACATTACAGCTCAGCTCCTTTTCATTTACATTTCAGAAAAAAAGTCAAGGAGTTGGATGATTTTTTTGGGGATAACAGGATTGTAGAGGTTCTGGAAGGATCTACTGAACAAACCGAGTGGTGAAACTGTGAACCGAATCCCCGAGCACGGCTGAGCTGGACCGGACGTGAGCCGAGACTTTATCTAGCGCTTCCATGTTGCAGAGTGATCCACGATGTTGAATGAAAGACGTCTTTAAGCGTGTTCTCTCTCCGCTGCGATAAGATAGATGAGTTTACACAGTCTGGCTCTTAGGTTTTTTTGCCAGCAGGTTTTTCCAGGAACAGCAAGAGAACTAAAGCCAAGTTGTTCCAATAATGTGAGCCAAATTAAAGGCACAATACACTAAATGTAAAGTACCTTCTGTGATTAAATGTGACTGGTAAAACTGCATAAGCTATCGAATTCTAACTCGCATTATTGCATCATAACGTATAAGAGCCAATCAGGTTAGAATATGCTACTAATTAATTGGAGAAGGGATGTGTGTGTGTGTGTGTGTGTGTGTGTGTGTGTGTGTGTGTGTGTGTGTGTGTGTGTGTGTGTGTGTGAGCGCGCGCATCAGCAGCTGGCCATCTCCCTTCACACACCAGGTGCAACATGCAGATCTGTGTCAGCACATAACGCAGCAACATAACACCATCTATCTCACACACACACACACACACACACACACACACACACACACACACACACACACACACACACACACACACACACACACACACACAAAGTTCTCTATTTCATACACATTCATACACACACTTATATACGTATGTATTCATAAAATGTGTGAGCAATGCTTTTGGTTCCTCTGTCTTCAACACACACACACACACACACACACACACACACACACACACACACACACACACACACACACACACACACACACACACACACTTAAACACACCATATACACAAGTGCTTTAGGCAGTAAATTGCATCTGGTCTCCATCTGTCTCTGATGGACGAGGATGAACACTGTCTGTTCTTCATATCAGCAGTGTTTGGACTACACACACACACACACACACACACACACACACACACACACACACACACACACACACACACACACACAAAGCTCAGCTTGCCAGCAATCTGGGATCTCACTGGATCCTGAAACAAGTGGTTGTGTTAACATTTGTGCCTCTACTATAATACTTAGCATACACTGACCATTGGTCTAATCACACACACACACACACACACACACACACACACACACACACACACACACACACACACACACACACACACACACACACACACACACACACACCCATGAGAGTGTGTACAAATATCTGATGCTCAGTCTCTCTTCATTTGGGATAAAAATATTTAAATAGAATTTAAATAAATAATTGACATTAGTACATAACTAAGAACATATGAGTATTGTTCAAAACTAAAAAACAAGCGGGCCAACAAACAAATGAGAATCGGTAAATACATATGTAAGTTAGATAAGAAAGTTGTTAGGGTGTCGCTTTCTTTTCAGGTTTGTTGCGTCAGTAAACAACACAACAGATATAACTAAAATAAACTGTAATGAATTCTGATTATGTAATGAAAGTTCGCCCCCTACTGGAATTAAAGCGCACTACAGACACCCGCACTGAGCTGGTTATT